>NW_026652289.1:72731365-72769290 GCF_009828535.3 Hylobates moloch
GGGTTTCATTGTGGTCTCGAGCTCCTGACCTCGTGATCTGCCCGCCTCCGCCTCCCAAAATGCTGGGATTACAAGCATGAGCCACTGCGCCCGGCCCGATTTTTTTTTTTTTTTTTTTTTTTTTTTATTGAGACGGAGTTTTACTCTTGTTGCCCAGGCTGGAGTGCAGTGGTGCGATCTCGGCTCACAGCAGCCTCCGTCTCCCAGGTTCAAGCGATTCTCCTGTCTCAGCCTCCCAAGTAGCTGGGATTACAGGCGCCCACCACAACGCCCAGCTAATTTTTTGTATTTTTAGTAGAGATGGGGTTTCACCATGTTGGCCAGGCTGGTCTCGAACTCCTGGCCTCAGGTGACCCACCCGCCTCAGCCTTACAAAATGCTGGGATTATGGGTGTGAGCCACTGCGCCTGGCCACAAATGTTTTTTATATTGATATTTTACAGCCCAAGGTTTTTAATAATTTACATACCTTTAGGCCAAGCATGTTCTCTCCAGTTTGATACAGAATCATCACCCCCCATTATGACAACATTTATCTGCCCGGCCCCTGATGACATTTCCCTCAGGTCTCCTGCTGGTTGTTCCTGAGAGTTTTATCACCCATAGATTGTAAACAACCTAAGTTGGCTATAAATATTGTTGCTAGGCTGATGACATCAGGGAGGGCTGAAGACAGAGGGAATGGCAATAAGGTATGAATAAGGAGGAATGAGCTCATGTGAACCCAAGGATGAAGATCTTCGCTGATGCCCAATAAAGAGAATCAGGGTTCAGTTGCAGAGGGCCCATATTCTTTCTTGCTGTTAGGGATGAATAAGAGGGAATCCCCACACGGAGACACTGCTGGAGAGTCGTACTGGGGAGGCAGCTGGAGCAGCAAGATGCTGTCGAGACCAAAGCCAGGGGAGTCCGAGGTGGATCTGCTGCGCTTCCAGAGTCAGTTTCTCGCAGCTGGTGCAGCCCCAGCAGTGCAGTTGGTGAAGAAAGGAAATAGGGGCGGTGGTGATGCCAACTCAGACCGGCCTCCGCTCCAGGACCATCGGGATGTGGTGATGTTGGACAGTGAGTTCCCGTGGATGTGAGGCTGAGAAGTAGAGAGGGTACAGCCTCGGGCCCCTCCCTCTTCCTGTTGTGGTTGGATTCAGACACATCATTATTATTTCAGACACTGCATAGCCTGTGTTGCTGCAGCCCCATTTTACAGAGGAAGAAAATGAGGCTCAAAGAGGTTAAATATCTTACCCAAGATGACACAGCTTGAGCCAGGGCCCCATGGCAGCTGTTTTTCTTCCCTAGCCTGCAGTGTCTTCCTAGGAAGGTGTGCATATACTCACGTTTGGGATCTTTTCTTTCTCAGATCTCCCAGATTTGCCCCCAACTTTGGTCCCTTCTCCTCCGAAGAGAGCCAGGCCCAGCCCTGGCCACTGCTTGCCTGAGGATGAGGATCCAGAAGAGAGGCTGAGGAGGCATGATGAGCACATCACTGCTGTCTTGACTAAGATTATTGTGCGTCTCACTCTGGCTGAGTAGGATAACATGTTCTAGGGCAACAGGGATATTGGATGCTCGGGGTGGATGAGGCTTATCAGTGGAGGGTGCTTCAGAAAGGTAGACTTTTACCCCCTGAGGTCAGGTTGGGGGCTGGGATAGAATCACTGCCCTGAAGGGAGGAGGGTCCATAACCCCCCAGAGTGAGGATCTCATCGTTCAGAACTGGGCTAATAGGATAGGGTCCAGCCTGGGGAAGTTTCTCCATTGTGCTTCACAACTTTGTGCTTTGTTGCTACAGGAACGAGATACAAGTTCAGTGGCCGTGAATCTGCCTGTGCCCAGTGGTGTTGCTTTCCCCGCTGTGTTCCATCGCTCGCAGGACACACAGGTAGGCAAGGGTAAGCTTAGGTGGTGCTTAGGAGACAGACAGGTGAGTCTTATAGTGCATCTTCTTCAGGCAGGTAGTTTTAATGATGATAAGCAATTTCTTTTACAAAGCAGGATCATACTAAGCACTTCATACCCATTACTTCTTTCAATCTTCATAACAAACATATAAGGCAGGTATCATGATGATACCTTGGGGACGAGGAGTCCTTATTCCCATTTTTCATATGAGGAAACTGAGACCCCAAAGAGATAAATAACTTGTCCAATACCACACATCTAATAGGTAGAAGAGCCAGAACTTCAACCCAAGTCTGTCAGAGTCTAAGACCTTACTCCTGGCTGGGCGCAGTGGCTCACGCTTGTAATCCCAGCACTTTGGGAGGCCGAGGTGGGTGGATCACGAGGTCAGGAGATCGAGACCACGGTGAAACCCCGTCTCTACTAAAAATACAAAAAAAAAAATTAGCCAGGCGTAGTGGTAGGCGCCTGTAGTCCTAGCTACTCGGAGAGGCTGAGGCAGGAGAATGGCGTGAACCCGGGAGGCAGAGCTTGCAGTGAGCCGAGATTGCGCCACTGCACTCCAGCCTGGGCGACAGAGCGAGACTCCGTCTCAAAAAAAAAAAAAAAAAAAAAAAGACCTTACTCCTATAGACCTCTCCTTTTTCTGAGAACTAGGGTTGTGATCCCTGGAAATTGAGCAAAGCCCCTTTTATCTTTTTGTTCCAGAGGCCTTGATATAAAGAGGTTGAGAGGAAAGTGGGATGATGAGCATCAGTAACCTGGGTTTTCTTTTTGCCCCACAGGGGAAATCAGCAACATCTGGTAAGAGAAGCATCTTTGCCCAGGAAATTGCGGCAAGGAGGATAACTAAAGCCAAGGGCCCATCAGCTGGGGAAGTTGTGCCCAACCTGGGCCCACCAGAGGGTGAGCCTGGGTTGAAGAGGATTGGGCTTGGCCTTTTTAAAAGACACAATCATAGGGTCATTTTTGAAGATACGTCTTCCTGCCTCAAATGAGAGGTGCATTTGAGCCGTCTCAAGTAGTCTGAGAATACTAGGTATGGGAGGCTTGGGTCCCTCTCTGGGTCTCAGGTGCTGGGAGTGGGGCAGGCCATTATGCAGTCCTAAGAGAAAGGGAATAGGGCAGAAGTGTCTGGCAGAGACTGTAAAATAAATGTGTTGGCCAAGATCCCTTTAATGATGCAAATTATTAGTTGAACAGCTGGGAGCAGGCCCCTGGCTATAGATGCCTGCCTAGATATCTAAGAGAAGAGTCAGAAATTAGGATGTTTCTGAGGAAAACCTTTTCATATAAGCATTAAGGAAGCAGTGAGTGGAGAAGCCACCTGGAGTCTCTGTGCCAGACCCAGTGCGGTCTCCACTCTGAGGAAAGCTTGGGTCTATACCTGTCTCCAGGGCTAACAGGCTTATAGAAGAAGGCCAGAAAGCCCAGTTATAGCCATGGAGAACAGAGCAATGAATGTGATCATACCTTTCTTCCAGGTGCCGTGACCTGTGAGACACCCACTCCTAGGGACCAGGGCTGCCAGCTTCCTGGGAGCAGCCACAGCTTTCAGGGACCCAATCTGATCACAGGGAAGGGGCTCAGGGATCAAGAAGCTGAGCAGGAAGCCCAGACTATCCATGAAGAGAACATAGCAAGACTGCAGGCCATGGCTCCTGAGGAGATCCTGCAGGAACAGCAGCGGTTGCTGGCCCAGCTTGGTATGGGTGCCTGGCTTTCCTGCTGAGACCAGGCTAGGAGAGGAATACCACTTACTGAGCTAGGCTTACTGTGAGTTCCGGGCACTGTGCTGAGTACTTTTAATGCTTTTTTTTTTTTTTTTGAGCTGGTCTTGCTCTGTCACCCAGGCTGGAATGCAGTGGCACGATCTCGGCTCACTGCAACCTCCACCTTCACGGCTCAAGCAATCCTCCCACTTCAGCCTCCCATGTAGCTGGGATTACAGGTGCACACCACCACACTCAGCTATTTTTTTTTTGGGGGGGGGACAGAGTTTCACTCTCGTTGCCTAGGCTGGAGTGCAATAGCACGATCTCGGCTCACCACAACCTCCGCCTCCCGGGTTCAAGAGATTCTCCTACCTCAGCCTCTCGAGTAGCTGGAATTACAGGCATCTACCACCATGCCTGGCTGATTTTTTGTATCTTTAGTAGAGCTGGGGTTTCTCCATGTTGGTCAGGCTGGTCTCGAACTCCCAACCTCAGGTCATCTGCCCTCCTCGGCCTCCCAAAGTGCTGGGATTACAAGCATGAGCCACCACACCCGGCCTTTTGTTTTTTGGAGACGGAGTTTCGCTCTTGTTGTCCAGGTTGGAGTGCAATGGCACGATCTAGGCTCACTGCAACCTCCGCCTCCTGGGTTCAAATGATTCTCCTGCCTCAGCCTCCTGAGTAGCTGGGATTACAGGCGCCCACCACCATACCCAACTAATTTTTGTATTTTTAGTAGAGACGGGGTTTCACCATGTTGGCCAGGCTGGTGTCGAACTCCTGACCTCAGGTGATCCACTGGCCTTGGCCTCCCAAAGTGCTGGGATTACAGATGTGAGCCACCGTGCCTGACCTTTAATGCATTATTCGGTTCTGTCCTTAAACCTGTCCTGTGAGGTAGGTGGTATTAACCCTGTTTTACTTATGAAAAAAAACTGAGGCCTAAAATTTAAAAGGAATTCTACCCAGGTCACACAGCTTATAAGGAGCACAGGATTTAAACCCAGATCTACCTGGTCTCATAGGCCCTGCTTTTTTTTTTTTTTTTTGAGACGGAGTCTCGCTCTGTTGCCCTGGCTGGAGTGCAGTGGCACAATCTCAGCTCACTGCAACCTATGCCTCCCAAGTTCAAGCGATTCTCCTGCCTCAGCCTCCTGAGTAGCTGGGATTACAGATGTGCACCACCACACCCAGCTAATTTTTTTGTATTTTTAGTAGAGATGGGTTTCACCATATTGGCCAGGGTGGTCTTGAACTCCTGACCTCAAGCGGCCCATCTGCCTTGGCCTCCTGAAGTGCTGCGATTTTTTTTTTTTTTGAGATGGTCACCACGCTCAGCTGAGGCCCTGCTTTTTAACCACTGTGCTGTGTTTAACTGTACTACCCTGGTATAGTATATACTATGCTTTATTATAGCTATACTCTAGTATGTGTATAGTCTCTTCTACTCTGTGATACTATTCTATGCTATACCTCCCCGCTAGGGTCTGTTCACCAAAATGCCAGGCACTCAGTCAATCTTGTTACCCACTGTATACTAGCACCTCTATAGAGTATAATACGTGTTAGGGCTCAGTATGGTGCCTTGCACCTGTAATTCCAGCAGTTTGGGAGGTTGAGGTGAGAGGATCGCTTGAGGCCAAGAGTTCAAGACCAGCTTGGGCAACATCATGAGACCCCATCTCTATAAAAAATAAAGATATAAAAAGTTACAGCCAGGTGTGGAGGCTCACACCTGTAATCCCAGCACTTTGGGAGGCTGAGGTGGGCGGATCACAAAATCAAGACATTGAGACCATCCTGGCCAACATGGTGAAACCCTGTCTCTACTAAAAATACAAAAATTAGCTGGGTGTGATGGCACGCGCCTGTAGTCCCAGCTACTCGGGAGGCTGAGGCAAGAAAATCACTTGAACCCGGGAGGCAGACCTTGCAGTGAGCCGAGATTGTGCCATAGCACTCCAGCCTGGGCGACAGAGTGAGACTCTGTCTCAAAAAAAAAAAAAAAAAATTAGCCAGATATGGTGGTGCATGCCTGTAATCCCACTTACTTGGGAGGCTGAGGCGAGAGGATTGCTTGAGCCCAGGAGTTTGAGGCTGTGGTGAGCTACGATTGTGCCACTGCACTCCAGCATGGGTAACAAAGCAAGACCCTATCTCTTTAAAAAAATATATATACAGCCTGATCAACATGGTAAAACCGTCTCTAGTAAAAATACAAAAATTAGCCGGGCGTGGTGGTGGGCACTTTTAATCCCAGCTACTCAGGAGGCTGAGGCAGGAGAATCCCTTGAACCTGGGAGATGGAGGTTGCAGTGAATTGAGATTGCGCCACTGCACTCCAGCCTGGGCGACAGAGTGAGACTGCATCTCAAAAAAAAAAAATATATATATATATGTGTGTGTGTATATATATATATATAGATATATGTGTGTATATATATATATATAGATATATGTGTGTGTATATATATATATATATATATATACGTGCATAAATAAATTAGCTAAGAGAAGGAAATTCTTTCCGTAAATGCCTTCTTTTTGGCCCTAGTCAATATTAACTTATTCATTCTACAGCCGTTTCCGTTGGAACTGTGACCTGAAACCAAAGACAGGGATAGGCATAGGAACCTGGGCCAGTGGACTGTGAGGGATAGAGGGAAAGGTGGGCAGGTGGGCCTAGTGACCCCACAGGTGTGAGAAGGCTGGGTCATTGATGGGCCACAGGAGCATCCAGAAGGCTCAGGCCCAGGCTGGGAAGCAGCTTGTCCTGTCCTTGGCACCCACAGACAGGCGATATTCAGCAGGTTCCAGGTCTGTAGGAGGCCGGGGAGGATCTCCCCTCACTCACTCTCCCCTCTACCTTCGCCTCTAGACCCCAGCTTAGTTGCTTTCTTGAGATCTCACAGCCGCACACAAGAGCAAACGGGAGAGACGGCCTCTGAGGAGCAGAGGCCAGGAGGACCCTCTGCTAATGTCACCAAGGAGGAACCCCTCATGTCAGCTTTTGCCAGTGAGCCCTGGAAGGGAGACAAGCTGGAGCCAGAAGCCCCAGGTTTGCAGGAGGCGGGGGTCATATTTTGGTGGATAAAAGTAGGGGAAATTGTCCCTTCTCCTAGGCCTGGCAAATGAGAGAAGAGAGAAGCTTCTGTGCTTTTGGACATCTAACATTAATCTTCATTATTGGCTTCAAGTCAGTTTTCATTGCTGATGCATGTCTTCTTCCTGCACATGCTTCCTGTTTTCTTGTCCTGTTACTGCTCCTTCTCTGCCCTCCCTTTTAAGAGGCAGCAATGCGTGATGGCTGAATCCCACTCCACCCCCTCCTGGCAGACTATCTTCCTGACCTTGCTGTAGCTGCCCCAGCTCCGGCTCTGTCCATCCCACTGTTCTTTCTCTCTCTGCTAACAGTGTTGGGGGAAAGATGGCAGGGCCAAGGTAATAAGAGAGGCAGAATCTGACAAAGGTCTTATGAACATGCCAGACCAGAAGCAGACAGGCCAATGGAAGCACTCATTTCCCAGAAACTAGATTATTTCATTAGTGATTAACAAAATAAGAAATTGAATTATGAGAGCCAGGAACCTCATGCCCCCGGAGGAGCTCCAGGCCAGCTGAGCAGGTTGGGTGGGGGTAGGCGTGAAGGAGGAAAATGCTGTGGGATTTGTTTCTGTATCCTGCCCCCCAGGAGCAGTATAGCTGCCTCCTCCTCCTTGTCCCCATTCTCCTACTCCTTTAAGGGCTGGTACTGGAAAGTGGAGATTGTGCCTTCCTGATATATGTGGTCCTCCTTCCTCTTTTTCTCCTTTCTTTCTCTTTCTTCCTTCTCCTTCTCCTCCTCTCTCCCCTCCCAACAAATCCTTGGGGTCAGCAAGGGGCTGGAACCCAGGATGAAGTGTGTCTGTCATATTTGAGACTTTCACCCCAGCCCCAGGAGTTCCAGTCCCTGGACCATGCCATTTAGCCATAACCGAGGGTAGAAGCTGGCAGATCCTGGAACAGAAGTGGATGTGGCAGCTGCTCGGTGATGGTGGGGACCCCTGTGGATAGTGAGCTGAGCCCTTTGGGTAATACTATCATGCTCTGTCTCCCCAGCTCTGGCACTGCCTGTGACCCCTCAGAAAGAATGGCTGCACATGGACACTGTCGAGCTGGAGAAGCTCCACTGGACCCAGGACTTGCCCCCTGTCCGGCGGCAGCAGACACAGGAGGTGAGGAGGGCCAGCTGGCCTACAAGGGGAGGGTGAGATGGGGCAGGAGAGGAGCTGCTGCTCTTGCCCTCAGAACTCAGGCCTTTGTATTGCCCAGAGCCTGAAAAGCATCTCTCCTTTGCTCTCACCCACCTTTCCCATCACTCTGCCTGGCCCCCAAGGCCAGATAAGCCCCATTTATGGTTAGAAGTAGAGTCAGGGCCGGGTGCGGTGGCTCACGCTTGTAATCCCAGCACTTTGGGAGGCCAAGGCGGGCGGATCATGAGGTCAGGAGATCGAGACCACGGTGAAACCCTGTCTCTACTAAAAAGTACAAAAAATTAGCCGGGCATGGTGGCGGGCACCTGTAGTCCCAGCTACTCGGAGAGGCTGAGGCAGGAGAATGGCGTGAACCCGGGAGGCAGAGCTTGCAGTGAGCCGAGATTGCGCCGCTGCACTCCAGCCTGGGCGACAGAGCGAGACTCTGTCTCAAAAAAAAAAAAAAAGAAGTAGAGTCAGTACCTAAGTCCTGAAAGGCCTGGATTAAAGGTGGGGAGTGGGTGTGGGAAGGTTGCTGGAGCCCCTAGACCACAGTCCTCTTTCTCTTCCCATTAGAGGATGCAAGCTCGATTCAGTCTTCAGGGAGAACTACTGGCCCCTGACGTGGACCTGCCCACCCACCTGGGTCTGCACCACCATGGAGAGGAGGCAGAGGTGAGGCATGGGACTGGAGAGGATGGGGCAGCTCTTTTAACAACCCTGTGGAAAAGGATCTCTGGTCAACTGCGTTTGACCTTCTGTGTGCCCTGTTGTAGTTCATGCCCTTGCTGGGCATTCAGTTTCTTTTTTTGGAGACGGAATCTTGCTCTGGCCCAGGCTGGAGTGCAGTGGTGTGATCTTGGCTCACTGCAGCCTCCACCTCCTGAGTTCAAGCCATTCTCCTGCCTCAGCCTCCTGACTAGCTGGGATTACAGGCGCGTGCCACCACATCCAGCTAATTTTTGTATTGTTAGTAGAGACGGGGTTTCACCGTGTTAGCCAGGATGGTCTTGATCTCCTGAGCTTGTGATCCGCCTGCCTCGGCCTCCCAAAGTGCTGGGATTACAGGTGTGGCATTCAGTTTCTTAGGCTCAAAATCTTGATCCTCTCTCTGTATTCTGGTCAGTTGCTAGAATTTGCCGATCTTCTGTCATCTCCTCATGATGCCTCCTGCACTGTGGCCTTCCTCTGCTCACTCTCCGTGCCCTCCATTCTCCACCCCCCTACCATTCCATGTCTCTCGGGGCTGCCGTGCTGATTTCTTCTGGCCCAACTCAGGCCATGCCTTGCCTCCAGAAGTTTCCCAGCTTCCCTCTGCTCACAGAATAAGGTTCTGGTCTCAGCTGGGCAAGATATTCCTTCCACCTTTTGTCCCTGCTGACCCTGCTGCTCTGCCTCCTTCACTTCCTGCTACACCACTCTGCTGGCTTCTCCCCACATACCTCCTGTGCTCAGGGCCCTCCAGGACTCCGCTCGCTCCAGGAAATGCCTTTGCCTTTTGCTCCATGTCAGGCCATCGAAGCTCTACCCATCCACTGAGACCAATTCAATTTTCCAGGTCCCCTTCTTTCTCCTGTCCGCTAGTCGCAAATTAAACATCAGTTACCACGTTCCTCTGCGTCTGCCTCATGGCATGGTTACTTGTATGCAAGTCTTATCTTTACCGGCTTGAGGCTCCATGGAAAGCAGGGCAGATTTCACTTATTTATCTTTGTCTTTCCTGTGATACCTTGCTTGGTGTTTTGGGGGCACTGTGCTGTATCCTGGCTGCTTCTGACTTCTTGTCCCTGCCCCAGAGAGCGGGGTACTCCCTACAGGAGCTGTTCCACCTGACCCGCAGCCAGGTTTCCCAGCAGAGAGCACTGGCACTGCATGTGTTGGCCCAGGTCATCAGCAGGGTGAGTGGATTGCCAGCCTGGTCCTGCCCACCCTGCCCTTCACCCCACAGCCTCAGACTTCCCCATCTCCTGCCCTTTTCACTCTGGCTCACTAGCCAGCTGTGTGCTTTTAACAACCTAGGATCATAGGGGGGCAAACGAGGGATGAGGGCAAAGCCTCTAGATAACTTCAGCATCTTCAGCAAAAGGTTTTATCCTCCTGCCCCCAGGCCCAGGCTGGTGAGTTTGGGGACCGGCTAGCAGGCAGTGTCTTAAGCCTCCTTTTGGATGCTGGTTTCCTCTTCCTACTGCGCTTCTCCTTGGATGACAGAGTGGATGGGGTCATTGCAACTGCCATCCGTGCTCTTCGGGCTCTGCTGGTGGCTCCTGGAGATGAGGTACCACAGGGATAGGAATGGGGCTTGGGCTTGGCGGTGCCAGGGTCCATATTCCTGTTACTGGGCATGGCCCCATTGCTAAGGCTTTGCAGGCAAGATGTAGAATGGGATGGCAGGCGTCTCCCTCGTCTCCTAAAGTCCCTAAAGCCCAGGAGGCTTGCCTTTCTGGTTTTTTTGGGGGAGCATCCTCTCTACTCCTGGATCCATTTCCTGGCCCCTTCAGCATTGCCCCCCAACTCCCATTCCTCTGGCAGGAGCTCCTCGACAGCGCCTTCTCTTGGTACCATGGAGCTTTGACGTTCCCTCTGATGCCCAGCCAGGAGGACAAGGAGGATGAGGACGAGGATGAAGAATGCCCAGCAGGAAAAGCAAAAAGGAAAAGCCCTGAAGAAGAAAGCCGGCCTCCACCTGACCTGGCCCGACATGATGTCATCAAGGTAAAGGGACAGCTTCTTTCCCATCCCATGGCCCAGGGGACAAGCACATGCTGGAAAGAGGGGCCATCAATGCCGAGGGTCCAGCTGCATTTGTCAGTGGGTTTCTCTCTCCAACTCCCAGGGGCTCCTGGCTACCAGCCTGCTGCCTCGGCTGCGCTACGTGCTGGAGGTGACATACCCAGGACCTGCTGTGGTCCTTGACATCCTGGCTGTGCTCATCCGCCTGGCCCGGCATTCCCTGGAGTCAGCCACAAGGGTGAGAAAAAAGGGAGCAGGGAATGGGCAAAAAGCCTAGCTGGGCCTTGTCTTGACCCACAGCCGCCCTGCCTCCCTTTTTCCTCCTGTCTCCCATAGGTCCTGGAGTGCCCTCGGCTGATAGAGACCATAATTCGAGAGTTCTTGCCCACCAGTTGGTCTCCTGTGGGGGCAGGGCCTACCCCTACTCTATACAAAGTACCCTGTGCTACTGCCATGAAACTACTTCGTGTCCTGGCCTCAGCTGGGAGGAACATTGCTGCCCGGCTGGTGAGCAGGACACAGGGCGAGGGATGGGGGAATGCATGGGACAGGGTTGGGTTGGGAGCTAAACATGGCTCCTGAACTCAGGGTGGCCAGCTCTTGCCATCTTCTTCCTCTTTGATCCAGTTGCTTAGAAATGCGACAGAAACCACCAGGCATGAACCTGTTTACCGGAGCCTGGTGCATCATATAGGTCTACTGTGGTCTCATGATGTGATACGAGGTCTCCCTGTTCCCTAAACCCAGATCAGAAGGGCCTCATGCACACAGGCATTCATCACCTATAGCCAAGTAGCCCTAGAGAAGGTGCCCAGCAAGCCTTGCTAAAAAGAGGGAGGGCTGGGTGTAGTGACTCAGGCCTGTAATCCCAGCACTTTGGGAGGCCAAGGCAGGAGGATCACTTGGGGCCAGGAGTTCAGGGGCTGGCCTGGACGACATAGTAAGACTCTGTCTCTACAAAAAACAAGAACAAAAAATTAGCTAGATGTGGTAGCACATGCCTGCAGTCTCAGCTACTTAGTAGGCTGAGGTAGAAGGATCGCTTGAGCTGGGAGGTGGAGGCTGCAGTGGGCTGATTGCACCAATCACTGCACTACAGCCTAGGCAACAGGGTGAGACCCCGTCTCAAAAATACTACTACTGGCCAGGTGCAGTGGCTCACGCCTGTAATCCCTACACTTTGGGAGGCCAAGGTGGTGGATCACTTGAGGTCAGGAGTTCAAGACCAGCCTGGCCAATATGGCAAAACCCCGTCTCTACTAAAACTACAAAAATTAGCCAGGTGTAGTGGTGTGCACCTGTAGTCCCAGCTACTTAGGAGGCTGAGGCAGGAGAATTGCTTGAACCCGGGAGGTGGAGGGTGGAGTGAGCCAAGATCACACCACTGCATTCCAGCCTGGGTGGCAGAACAAGACTCCATCTGAAAAAAAATAATAGGGCTGGGCACGGTGGCTCACACCCGTAATCCCAGCACTTTGGGAGGCCAAGGCAGGTGGATCATGAGGTCAGGAGTTGAAGACCAGCCTGACCAAGATGGTGAAATCCTGTCTCTACTAAAAATACAAAAAATTAGCCGGGCGTGGTGGCACGTGCCTATAATCCCAGCTACTCCAGAGGCTGAGGCAGAGAATTGCTTAAACCTGGAGGGGCGGAGATTGCAGTGAGCCAAGATTGCACCACTGCACTCCAGCCTGGGTGGCAGAGCAAGACTCCATCTCAAAAATAAATAAATAAAAATTTAAAAATAGGCCAGGCACGGTGGCTCATGCCTGTAATCCCAGCACTTTCGGAGGCCGAGGCAGGCAGATCACGAGGTCAGGAGATGAGACCATCCTGGCTAACACGGTGAAACCCTGTCTCTACTAAAAATACAAAAAAATTATCTGGGTGTGGTGGCACACACCTGTAGTCCCAGCTACTAGGGAGGCTGAGGCAGGAGAATGGCGTGAACCCAGGAGGCGGAGCTTGCAGTGAGCCGAGATCGCGCCACTGCACTCCAGCCTGGGCGACAGAGCGAGACTCCATCTAACAAAATAATAATAAAAATAAATAAAAAATAGGGGCTGGGTGCGGTGGCTCACACCTGTAATCCCAATGTTTTGGAAGGCCGAGGTGGGTGGATCACGAGGTCAGCAGTTGGAGACCAGCCTGGCCAACATAATGAAACCCCGTCTCTACTAAAAATACAAAAATTAGCTGGGCATGGTGGCGCACGCCTGTAGTCCCAGCTAATCAGGAGGCTGAGGCAGGAGAGTCTCTTGAACCTGGGAGACAGAAGTTGTGGTGAGCCAAGATCACGCCACTGCACTCTAGCCTGGGCAACAGAGCAAGACTCCGTCTCAAAATAATAATAAATGATACAAAATAAAATAATAAAATTGAAATTTTAAATAAATAATAAGAAGGAAGGGCAGGGTGGATGAGGTATGACTTTGTGGCACCAGAGGGGCCTGGGTCAGGGTTAAGTTAAGCCACCCTCTGTCCAGCTGAGAGTAGCTGGACTTGAGACTCACAGCTGACCCTGATCCCCAGACTGTGCCCATTTCCAGTTGAGCAGCTTTGATCTCCGGAGCCGCCTGTGCCGCTTCATAGCTGAGGCTCCCCAAGAACTGGCCTTGCCCCCAGAGGAAGCTGAGACGCTGAGCACCGAGGCCCTCCGTCTGTGGGCTGTGGCTGCCTCCTATGGCCAGGGCGGTCACCTTTACAGGTGAGGAGAAGCAGGGGGTAGGCTCCCCCTAGACACCATCAGTTCTGCTCTTCTGGCCAAATCAAACACCTCAGCCTTGATCAAGGTCCCAAGCTTGGAGGAAGGATAAGAATGAGTGGGAGGGCTTCTGCCAGATGTGAAAAGGCTTAGGAGTCAGGCCCAGCCAGGGAAGAGGGGGATAAACCTGGCTTCACCGTATTCTATGCTCAAAAGCATTGGCTGGGCACGGTGGCTCATGCCTGTACTCCCAGCACTTTGGGATGCCAAGGTAGGCGTATCAGAAGGTCAGGAGTTCGAGACAATCCTGGCCAATATGGTGAAACCCCGTCTCTACTAAAAATACAAAAATTAGCCAGGTGTGGTGGCACACACCTGTAATCCCAACTACTCGGGAGGCTGAGGCAGGAGAATCGGTTTAACCTGGGAGGCAGAGGTTGCAGTGAGCCAAGATCACTCCATCACTCCACTGCACTCCAGCCTGGGCAACAGAGAATCTGTCTCAAAAAAAAAAAAGCATTGGTATCTGTGAAATCACATTTAAATTCCCTGTTGGGGGCAGCCTTGAAGGACATCCTTTCCATTCTTTAGGGCTGAGCCTTCCAAGAGTGCTGCACTCTTCCTCCTCATCCTCCTTTACCAAACTGCAGATCCCTGGGTCAGGGCCGTGACCTGTGTCTCATGTCTCCACTTGCTTTCATACAGTGAAAATCAGTCCCTTTTCTTCCCTAGGGAGCTCTACCCAGTGCTGATGCGGGCCTTGCAGGTGGTGCCGTGGGAGCTTAGCACCCACCCGCCTCAGCCCCTATCCATGCAGCGGATAGCCTCACTGCTCACTCTCCTCACCCAGCTAACCCTGGCAGCCAGCAGCACCCCTGCTGAAACCATCAGGTAGTTTATATTCAGGACCCACAGGACAGGTGGAGGGCTCCTCCACAGGGCTGGGGTGACCGAAACGTAGAGGGGCGTGAGGCAGCCAGATCCTCACTGTGGCCCCCTTTGGCACTTTTGTAGTGATTCTTCTGAGGCCAGCCTCTCGGCCACCCCTTCCTTAGTCACTTGGACACAGGTGTCTGGGCTCCAGCCTCTTGTTGAGCTGTGTCTAAGGCAGACCTTGAAGTTGCTGTCCAGACCTGAGATGTGGAGAGCCGTGGGCCCAGTGCCCGTTGCCTGCCTGTTGTTCCTGGGAGCCTACTATCAGGCCTGGAGCCAGCAAGTGAGTGCCTCCTGCCGGCCGTCCACCAGGCCCCCACACCCTGCCTTCAGCTACATTCCACCCGTTGCTCCCTCTCTGTGTCCATCTCTCCACTCCTACTTCCCCAGTTACTATCTTCCCTTTTAATTCCTACCCTTCCTCCTCTTTCCACCTCCATATCCCCGTGGAACTTCCCAGGAGCCATGTTGGTGGGGACCAAAGAGCCCACGCAGCAGCTCAGCCTTCCTGTAGCCTGTGTGCTCCCTGTTTATGCCCCCTACACATCAGGGCCTTCTCTCCCTTCAGAAGGCTCAGCCTGCAGAAGCCTCCAAATGTGTTCTTTTGGGCTCTTGGGATGGTGGCATTGGCCTGGGTACACAGGGTCTAGGAGAATGAATGGCTGGGCCATCAGCTCAGTGAATTCCTTGGTCCACCAGCCAAGCTCATGCCCGGAGGATTGGCTCCAGGACATGGAGCGCCTGTCAGAGGAGCTGTTGCTGCCACTGCTGAGTCAGCCCACCCTGGGCAGCCTGTGGGATTCCCTTAGGTATGTACTGTGTTTGGTAGCTGGGGGAAGCAGGGGAGGAGGCAGTTTCTTTCCTTGTGGGATTCCTGGGTCCAGCTCCCAGGTCCATCCCAGGGTGCAGGCCTTCAGCCCGAGGGAAACCCAAGTCCCTAGCAGGCAGCAGTGGGGTGGGCTCTGAGGAGTGTGAGCAGCACTGACCTCCACAGCCAGGCCCCCCATTAGTCTTAGGTACAGACCCATCAGCTCTTTCCAGCCTGGCACACGCCAGGCCAGAATCCCCCTCAGACTCTCCACTTCACCTACAGGTGCTGCTCCCCTCTCTGCAACCCGCTGTCCTGTGTGCCAGCCCCTGAAGCTCCCCGAAGCCTCGTGTCACTGGGCTGCTTGGGAGGCTGCCCCCGTCTCAGTCTGGCTGGCTCAGCCTCACCCTTCCCATTCCTCACTGCGCTCCTCTCTCTTCTTAATACCCTGGCCCAGATCCACAAGGGGCTGTGTGGCCAGGTAAGTGTGGGGTGCCTGATTAGGGGCCAGACAAGAGGCCAAGATGACAGGAATCAGAAAGAAAGTGGGAGGGTGGGATGGGCGCGGTGGCTCATGCCTGTAATCCCAGCACTTTGGGAGGCCGAGGTGGGCAGATCACCTGAGGTCGGGAGTTTGAGACCAGCCTGGCCAACATGGAGAAACCCCATCTCTACTAAAAATACAAAATTAGCCAGGCATGATGGCACATGCCTGTAATCTCAGCTACTCGGGAGGCTGAGGCAGGAGAATTGCTTGAACCCGGGAGGTGGAGGTTGCGGTGAGCTGAGATCACGCCATTGCACTCCAGCCTGGGCAACAAGAGTGAAACTCTGTCTCAAAAAAAACCAAAAAGAAAGTGGGAGGGTGTCCCATGGGGAAGGGAGGCCTTCTGCCGGCACTCATTTCCCTGAGTCTGGAGAGAGGGGCAGCCACCTGGGGAGCCCTAGAAGGCATCAGAGTCAATTTCTAGATCTGAACAAAATTGCTTTTCCTCAGCTGGCTACCATATTGGCTGCCCCGGGACTCCAGAATTACTTCCTCCAGTGTGTGGCTCCTGGGGCTGCCCCACACCTCACACCTTTCTCTGCATGGGCCCTGCGCCATGAGTACCACCTGCAGTACTTGGCACTTGCTCTGGCCCAGAAAGCGGTAGGTCCCCCTGTCTGACAGGTTCTGCCCCCCATCCCGTTATCTCCTTCCTGTTTCTGTGGAACCCAGCCTGCTTCTGCCAGGCCATGCAGCTCCCACTTTCCTCCAGACATGCCCTGGACCTGTGCCCTTCAGCCTCGCTTTTATCCTCTTCCTCACTTCTCTCTGCCATGTCCCCTTCTCCTGCACTAGGTAGTTCTCTGCTTTTCTGTCTGCAGGCAGCGCTGCAGCCACTGCCAGCCACCCATGCTGCCCTCTATCACGGTATGGCCTTGGCCCTGCTGAGCCGGCTGCTGCCCGGAAGTGAGTACCTCACCCATGAGCTGCTGCTGAGCTGTGTATTCCGGCTGGAGTTTCTCCCGTAAGTGCTTGGTTGGTGGCATCAACTCAGGCCTTTTGGACGCTGCTGCAGTTGTTAACAGAGCAGCCCTGAATTTGGAGCCAGGAGACCTAAATTCTCTTTCTTCCACGGATAACACTTAACTCTTCCAAGCTTCCATTATCTCATTAGTGAAGTGAGGATCAGGCTAACCACACCCAAGAATGATTGTGAGACTTCAGTGTGACTGCATGGCTAAAAAAATGGTATATAAATCAGTTACACACATGTAATAGCCATCAACTACTGAGTGTTTACTCTGTGTCTGATACTCCCTTATGTATTTATCTACATTTTAAGTATTTTACTTGGGCCATGAGATAGATACTATTATTATCCTTATTTTACTCTGAGGAAACTGAGGCCCAGAGAAGTTATGTAAACACATGCCTAGGCAGCTGGCTGTAGTGTGTATCCTCTTGACTGCTACACAGCACTGCGTGGGAAGTTGTTAAGGGAGCAGACAGGCACAGGTCTGGACCTAGGAGCCTCCAGGAAGTCCCAAAGAGCTGGCACAGCCTCCAAGTGCTGTGGTGCCAGCCCTCATTTTTGGCTTTTGGGTCCCATTACAGGGAAAGAACAGCAGGGGGTCCAGAGGCAGCCAACTTCTCTGACCAGCTGTCGTTAGGAAGCAGCAGGGTCCCTCGGTGTAGGCAAGGGACTCTGCTGGCTCAGGCCTGCCAGGACCTCTCCAGCATCCGCAGCTGCTACCTGACTCATTGCTCACCAGCCCGAGCCAGTCTGCTGGCCTCCCAGGCTCTGCACCGAGGAGAGCTACAGCGAGTCCCAACCCTGCTACTGCCCATGCCTACGGAGCCACTGCTGCCCACCGACTGGCCCTTCCTGCCGCTGATTCGCCTCTACCACCGGGCTTCAGACACCCCCTCGGAACTCTCTTCCACAGACACCGTGGGCACAGCCATGCGGGTCCTGCAGTGGGTGCTAGTTTTGGAGAGCTGGCGCCCCCAGGCTCTCTGGGCTGTGCCCCCTGCTGCCCGCCTGGCACGGCTCATGTGTGTGTTCCTGGTAGACAGTGAGCTGTTCCGGGAGGCCCCAGTACAGCATCTGGTGGCAGCCCTCCTCGCCCAGCTCTGTCAGCCTCAAGTCTTGCCAAACCTCAACCTGGACTGCCCACTCCCTGGCCTGACATCTTTCCCTGACCTCTATGCCAACTTCCTGGATCATTTTGAGGCTGTCTCTTTTGGGGACCACCTCTTTGGGGCCCTGGTCCTCCTGCCCCTGCAGCGTCGGTTCAGTGTCACCTTGCGCCTTGCCCTCTTTGGGGAACATGTGGGAGCCTTGCGAGCTCTGAGCCTGCCTCTGAACCAGGTACTTTTTCAGCCCAGCAGGACCTGCAAGGGTACCCTGCACTGGGCCTCAGGAGCAGTCCTGAGCCTTGAGGAGCTTTGGAAGACCTCAGCTTCTCCATCTTACCTCTTGGGGGTTTTGAGGGGATTAAGAGAATCAATGAAAAGGGCTTAATGTGGGCTGGGTGTGGTGGCTCACGCCTGTAATTCCATCACTCTGGGAAGCCGAGGTGGGTGGATCGTTTGAGACCGGCCTGGGCTACATAGTGAAACCCCATTTCTACTAAAAATACAAAACTTAGCTGGGCATGGTTGCAGGTGCCTGTAGTCCCAGCTACTCGGGAGGCTGAGGCAGGAGAATCGCTTGAACCCAGGAGGCGGAGGCTACAGTGAGCCGAGATCGCGCCACTGCACTCCAGCCTGGGTGACAGAGCAAGACCCTGTCTCAAAAAAGAAAAAAGAAAAGGGTTTAACATGGTATCTGGCATGGTATTCATTACTATTAATAAGGCATAGCTCCTTGCTTATCAGTGCTACAATCTAGATAAGAAGAGATTTACTGAAAACCTACATAGTTGTGAATTATTCAAATGCTAGGTGTTGTCAGGATTCAGAGAAGGGAAAGATCAGATTGGGCTTTGTGGAAGAAGTGGGGATTGACCCAGGCACTGTAGGTTGGGTAGAATTCGAATTGGTGAGGACGTAGAAAGGCAAGACATTCCTAGCAGAATAACATAAGCAAGAGGAGCATGACAAAACGCAGAAGGAGGGAGGAGAGATTTCTGTTGGGAACTTAAGGCTAAAAATAAGTGAAGTCTGAGAGGGCCTCAAATATCAGGCTAAGGACTTAAATTTATAAGCTGTAAAGAGTTACTTTGTTTGCCAGGTGCGGTGGCTCATGCCTATAATCCCAGCACTTTGGGAAGCCGAGGTGGGCAGATCATCTGAGGTCAAGAGTTTGAGACCAGCCTGGCCAACATGGTGAAACCCTGTCTCTACTAAAAAAAATACAAAAAATTAGCCAGGCATGGTGGTGGGCGCCTGTAATCCCAGCTACTCCAGAGGCTGAGGCAGGAAAATCGCTTGAACCCAGGAGACAGAGGTTGCCATGAGCCGAGATCATGCCACTGCACTCCAGCCTGGGCAACAAGAGTGAAACTCCGTCTCAAAAAGGAAAAGAAAAAAGAGTTACTATGTTATGGCTGGGTGAGGTAGCTCATGCCTGTAATCCAACATTTTGGGAGGCCAAGGTGGGAGGATCGCTTGAGGCCAAGAGTTTCAGACCAGCTTGGACAACAAAGCTAGACGCTATCTCTACAAAAAATTATTTGAAAATTAGCCAGAACTGGTGATTTGCCCGTAGACCCAGTTACTCAGGAGCCTGAGGCAGGAGGATCACTTGAGGTCAGGAGGTTGAGGCTGCCAGTGAGCTATGATCACACCACTGCAGTCCAGACTTGGAAATAGAACGAGACTCTATTAAAAAAAAGAAGTTATTGTATTTTGTTTTTTTGTTTTTAAGATTTCGTTTTTTTTTTTTTTTTTTTTTGTGCAACCTTACTCCAGGTCCAACGATTCTCTGCCTCAACTCTGATACTGGATTACAGGACACACACCTGCCTGGCTATTTTGCCCAGGCTGGAGTGCAGTGGCGCACTCGGCTCACTGCAACCTCCGCCCCCGGGTTCAAGCGATTCCCCTGCCTCAGCCTCCCAAGTAGCTGGGACTACAAGCACCCACACCATGCCCAGCTAATTTTTGTATTTTCAGTAGAGATGGGGTTTCACCATGTTGGCCAGGTTGGTCTTGAATTCCTAACTTCATGTGATCTGCCTGCCTCAGCCTCCCAAGTGCTGGGATTACAGGCGTGGCCCACTACACATGGCCAATTTCATGCTTTTCAATGGCTGCTTCTCGGTTGCCAGTTTTCCCCGACATCTGCTCTGTAGTCTTTAACCCTGATCCTTGTGCTAGAAGGACACATGTCTGTCTAGGACCTGATCTCTGCCCTCATGATTTGGTTTCATGTGATCATTATCCATGCACCTTATGGATGTATATACATTCCTGCCCTCCTCCTCAGCACGTCATTTCCCCTGTCACAGTTGCCTGTGTCCCTGGAGTGTTACACAGTGCCTCCTGAAGACAACCTGGCCCTCCTTCAGCTCTACTTCCGGACCCTGGTTACTGGTGCGCTCCATCCACGTTGGTGCCCCGTGCTCTATGCTGTGGCTGTGGCTCATGTCAATAGCTTCATCTTCTCTCAGGACCCACAGAGCTCAGTAAGTTACATCTCCATCTTCAGAGGAAGGAAGGGAGCTAGCAATTGAGCTGCCTCTGGGCCAGCTGGGGAAGAGGTAGGTGTCAAGCAAGGCCAGTGGTGGGTACCAGCCCTCGGCTCAGTGCCACCTCTCCCTGTTCTGCTTCTAGGATGAGGTAAAAGCTGCCCGCAGGAGTATGCTGCAGAAAACATGGCTGCTGGCAGATGAGGTAGGGTCAGGGCCATTAGGAGGGTGGGATATTAGAGGATCTTGGGGGACAGAGACCACAACAGGATCTCATTACCCACGTCATAAGGTTTCTTTCCTCTCTGCAGGGTCTCCGGCATCACCTTCTCCACTATAAGCTTCCCAATTCCACGCTCCTAGAGGGCTTTGAGCTCTATTCTCAGTTGCCCCCTCTGCGTCAGCACTACCTCCAGAGAATGACTTCAGCGGTGCTCCAAAATGGGGTATCAGAGACCTAGGATAGTTGCTATAAATGGAAAGATGGGTACATTGTCCTGTATCCAGCCTTTCAACAGATGCCTGGCCAGACGAAGGACATTGTGTCCTAATGGTAGGCAGGAGACCAAGGAGCAGAAGGCTTGCCTTCCTGGGAGCAGGTTGTTTGAGCTGTTTTAGAGCAGAGTGAGCCCTACCATTACATCCTGATATCTGGGGCTTCTGAAGGTCTGTGCTGGGAGTGAAGAGTGGCTTAGCTATTTACCCGCTCTTTGGGGACAGGGCAAACTAAATGCATCACTTCTTACCTAACTCCCAACCCCTGCCCCGGGCTGAGGTATGTGAATGCTATAGTTGTGCATTAAAATAAATGTTTTTTATCTCCTGGAAATCTGATTTGGACTGATTTCAGCCATGTTAGTTCAGGGTTAGTATCTGGGGGTGGATTATCCCAGGTGAGGAGCAGGACTGCTATGAGAGAGATGGGGAAGAATCGTAAGTAGGAGGTAAAAACTTTGTCCACATCTGGAGACAACAAGAATGTGGGGCCTGCCAGGCACAGTGGTACACACCTGTAGTCCCAGCTACTTGGGAGGCTGAGGCAGGATGATCACTTGATTCCAGGAATTCAATTCCAGCCTAGCCAACATAGTAAGACCCCATGTCTGTCTGTCTGTCTGTCTGTCTGTCTATCTCTGAGACAGGGTCTTGCTCTGTTGCCCAGGCTGGAGTGCAGTGGCGTGATCACAGCTCACTGCAGCCTCGACCTCCTGGGCTCAAGCCATTCTCCCACCTCAGCTTCCTGAGTGGCTGGGACCACAGGCAAGTGCCACCAAGCCTGGCTAATTTTTATATTTGTAGAGACGGGGTTTCACCATGTTGCCCAGGTTGGTCTTGAATTCCTGAGCTCAAGCAATCCACCCACCTCGGACTCCCAAAGTGCTAAGATTACAGGCATGAGCCACTACACCTGGCCTATTTTGGTAGTTTGTACATTGTTCTTTGGTCTGAATTCTAAAATTTAGGCTTTCTTAGACTGTCTTTTGCTGTGTGGATTACTTATTGTGTTTGCAAGTAATCAGAGTGAGAGCAGTGTGCCAAGGCCTACCCCTGTCAGTAGGTAGAGAGAACTCAGTCTTAATAAATGGAGCTGCTGAACGCAGAATTATCCAGTAGGTTTTTTTGGGTTTTTTTTTTTTTGACATAGAGTCTTGCTCTGTTGCCCAGGCTGGAGTGCAGTGGGGCAATCTCAGCTCACCACAACCTCCCCCTCCCTAGTTCAAGCCATTCTCCTGCCTCAGCCTCCCAAGTAGCTGGGATTACAGGCACGTGCCACCACGCCCGGCTAATTTTTGTATTTTTAGTAGAGACGGGGTTTTGCCATGTTGGCCAGGCTGGTCTTGAACTCGAACTCCTGACCTCATGATCCGCCCGCCTCAGCCTTCAAAAGTGCTGGTATTATAGGCATGAGCCACTGGGCCCAGCCTTTTTTTCTTTTTTTTTTTTTTTGAGACAGTCTTACTCTGTAGCCCAAGTCAGAGTGTAGTGGCATGATCTTGGCTCACTGCAACCTCCGTTTCCAAGGCTCAAGCGATTCTCATGCCTCAGCCTCCCGAGTAGCAGGGACTACAGGCTCGCACCACCACACCCGGCTAATTTTTTGTTATTTTTATTAGAGGGGGGGTTTTGCCATGTTGCCCAGAGTGGTCTCAGACTCCTAAGCTCAGGCAATCCGCCCACTTTGGCCTCCTAAACTGCTGGGATTACAAGCGTGAGCCACAGTGTGCGGCCCCAGTAGGTTTCAATTAAGCAACTACTGTATCAGCAAATACCAATGATTCTCAAACTTTGTGACAAAAATCACCTGGAGGGTATTTTAAAACAGATCACTGGGTCCTACCACCAGAAGCTGCTGATTCAGTACATCTGGGGTGAAACCCAACAATCTGCATTTCTAACAAGTTCCCAGGTGATACTGATGCTGATGTTCAGAACCAACCACACAACCACAATTTGAAGAGCAGTGGCTTAAAGAGACCTTGCAAGGTAAATTCTGTGATCTCATAGTGTGACATCTAGTGTTAAGTAGGGCATAGAGACCAGGGGTTTTTTTGTTTTTTGTTTTTTTGAGATGGAGTCTCACTCTGTCGCCCAAGCTGGAGTGCAGTGGTGCAATCTCGGCTCACTGCAACCTCTGCCTTCTGGGTTCAAGCAATTCTCTGCCTCAGCCTCCCAAGTAGCTGGGATTACAGGCACCCGCCACCACGCCTGGCTAATTTTTGTATTTTTAGTAGAGACGGGGTTTCACCATCTTAGCCAGGCTGGTCTTGAATTCCTGACCTTGTGATCCACCCCCCTTGGCCTCCCAAAGTGCTGGGATTTGTGCGTGGTGAGCCACCACGCCTGGCTGAGACCAGACTTTTTACAAAATCACTGTTGTATCTACACCTTGAATTACACTCAGACTTTACCAAGTAGCTAACTACTATAACTTCTCTTTTGAAGTGTTTTATATTAAACATAGGTCTCAGACTTTCAAGTTAGGATTTTTTTTTTTTTTTTTTTTTTTTTGAGATGGAGCTTTGCTCTTGTTGCCCAGGCTGGAGTGCAATGGTGCGATCTTGTCTCTGCAACCTCTGCCTCCTGGGGTCAAGCGATTCTCCTGCCTCAGCCTCCAGAGTAGCTGGGATTACAGGTGTGCGCTACCACGTCTGTCTGATTTCGTATTTTTAGTAGAGACGAGATTTTACCATGTTGGTCTAGCTAGTCTCGAACTCCTGACCTCAGGTGATCTGCCCGCCTCAGCCTCCCAAAGTGCTAGGATTACAGGCATGAGCCACCGCACCCGGCCCTCAAGTTAGGATTTTAAGCAAATGATCGAAGACTCAAGACACAAAACTACCTGAAGGGAGTGGCTCCCACATTTGTAGGGTACCTTACAGAGCAATTTCCCTTCATATGATTTTGCAGGTGGTGGGGAAACTCAGAGCAGTTGTGGCCTGTGCTACATCACTCATTGACCAGAGGTGCTAGTACTAGTGCTCAAGATCAATCGATCGATCCATCTGTCTACCTACCTATCATCTATTGACCTTCAGTGCTACTAAAAACACTCGGATCTTCTAACGTCTGGTCCAGTCTTTCACCCCACCACAGTGAGAAGCTGTGCACAGAGGTAACATAGGCAACGAAATTGTGTGAGGCAAACACAGAGATCCAGGTTTCTGGGAGTAGCAGTGAGTTTCAGCCTTGCAGTCACAAAGGCACCACTAAAAGGCACAAGTAATGGCAGGTAATGAGGCCTTACTTGGGGCAGTTTAGAGAGTACTTCCCACGTGTGGTGACGCATGCCACACATTGACCACCACCACCACTGCCACAAATGAAGTGCACACTCCACTGCTCCTGTCCTCAGGAACCTGGAAGCCCCCACCTGGTGTCCGAGGTGTGGCTCCCGCTTTAAGCGTGGGGCACCTCCTTTCCGGCCTCAAACCTACCCGAGCTCCCAGCAGGCAGCGGCACATCTGACGGCTGGAGACTAGAGCCCCTGGGTGGGGACTCCTTAAGGCTCCTCCCGGAAGCGTAGGGACCTCGCTGCCCACGCGCCCCTCCCTTTCCTCCTCTGGCGTCCTGGGGTCTGAGGTGGGCGTGGCCAAGCCGGCTTTAGGTCCGGGGAGTGTCTCGCCAGCGGCAGCACACCCCTGTAAGTGGTGGCCAGGGCTGCGGTGGCAAAGTGAGCTGTCAACTTTAGGTTGACAGGGGTGTGGCCGCGACCGCAAGGGCTGTTGTTGTCGGGTGGACCCAACAGGGATGGGCCGCTGGGGACGGCTGCTGGTGTGGTTCGGAGCCGCGGGTAAGTGCTATCTGGCGGTCAGGGGACCGTCCAGCCAGAGGCACCTTCCTAGGCTTGGGGGTGGCCGGTCAACAGGCCAGGTGTCAGTGGTTCCTCCAGAGGCCTCGAACTCTCACAGCCAAATTTCTCCGGTCCGTGATTCTGGAGTGCGGGCGGAGAAGCGCCAAGTGCGTGCGAATCCCAGAGTCTGGATCACGGAGCTTAGGAAGGAGGAACATTCTTTGGGGTCTCAGCACCGCCTTGGGGCGGGGCCACCAATCTAAGTCGAGGAAAGCATTTGGGAGGCTGCAGGACCAAATTCAGTACGGCCCCTAAGTTATTCACTGGGAAGGGCGCTCGAGGAGAGAAACTGGCAGAGCTATCAGCGCGCACCCGCGGGGCTTCTGCGACCGGAGTCGGGTAGTGGCTTCCAGGCTGAGAGCGCGGCTGGGCGGGGTGAGGGGTGTGGCCGCGACCTCAAGGGCAGCTGTTGCGGGGTTCTCTCTTTCTTTTATATCCTATTTCCACCCGCCTTAACGTCCTGCGCCTTCTCCCAACACCTTTCAGGCGCCATTCTCTGCTCTAGCCCGGGGTCCCAGGAGCCTTTTCTGCCGTCCTCGCCCCTGCCGCTGGCAAGTCCCAGCCCCCGGGACCCGAAAGTCAGCGCCAGGCCTAGCATCTTAGAGCCAGCCTCCCCGCTGAATTCTCCGGGTGAGCTTTAGGCGCCTCCTTCCTCTTCCGCTCACCATACCAGACCCCTCTGGCCCAGCCAGGGGCTCAACGACCCTTCCCTCGCTCCTTGCTCAACTCAGGCACCGAGGGGTCTTGGCTGTTTTCTACCTGCGGGGCCAGCGGCCGGCATGGGCCCACACAGACACAATGTGACGGGGCGTACGCGGGGACCAGCGTGGTGGTGACCGTGGGGGCCGCCGGGCAGCTGAGAGGCGTGCAACTGTGGCGCGTGCCGGGCCCTGGCCAGTATCTGTAAGTGCAGAGCGGAGGTAGGGTGGGCAGTGACCTGCTAGTTGGAGGTTTCACCGTCAGGGGAACGAAGTCCACGTGCGCACCGACTTGCGTCTTGGACTATAACGCGGGGAGGTCCACCTTGAGTGCCCTTCAAGGTGGCAATAGTCGCCACTGAGTTAGCCCTTACCCGGAACCTCTTACACCGAGCGGAAGGCCCCCAAACAGGGCGGCGCCAAGGGGTGCTTGAGCCTCCCCACATTTCCACGAACCCTCCTGAAATAAGTGTAATATCTGATTTTTCGGTGTGCAAACCTACCCTTCCCATCCCGTCAGAGTCGATTGCAGCCTCCAAGTCCCTCAGATAAAAAATAATTCTGGAGCCTCCTCTGTCGCCAACTTCTGCCCGGAGCGGCCGGCCTGAGCACCGAGGCCCGGGGACTCACCGCCCGTTCCCCGCAGGATCTCAGCCTACGGAGCCGCGGGCGGCAAAGGCGCCAAGAACCACCTGTCGCGGGCGCATGGCGTCTTCGTCTCAGCAATCTTCTCCCTCGGTCTGGAGGAGTCGCTGTACATCCTGGTGGGGCAGCAGGGAGAGGACGCCTGTCCCGGAGTGAGCGCAGCCAGTGGGGATGGGGCGGCGCCGGCGCCGCGGGGCGAGGGCTGCCTGGGGGCCGGGGGAGCGTGCTTTCCTCGGTGCCGGGTCACCAGCACAGCGAGGGGAGGCTCCTGGGCCCCGCCGATTCCCGCCCCCGCTGCCCGCAGGGTAGCCCGGAGAGCCAGCTCGTCTGCCTCGGGGAGTCTCGAGCCGTTGAAGAGCACGCGGTGATGGATGGGAGCGAAGGGGTCCCGGGGTCGCGGCGCTGGGCGGGAGGTGGCGGGGGTGGCGGGGGCGCCACCTACGTTTTCCGGGTACGTGCTCCCTTCGGCGCTCACCGTTGGGGTCCCAATCCTCTCCCCAGGGGCGCTCACGTACCCGCTCTCCGTCCGTCCCTTGGGGTCCCCCATCCCTGCGCTGGGCTGGGCTGGGGCCCCTGCCTTTATCCGGGCCCACGTGGCGGGAGCAGTGGCAGTGCCCCTGGACGGCTGGAGGGCGCGTCCTGGAACACGCCGCTGGCCCCATAGGTGCGCGCTGGCGAGCTGGAACCGTTGCTGGTGGCGGCCGGAGGCGGCGGTCGGGCCTACCTGAGGCCGCGGGACCGAGGCCGGACTCAGGCCGCCCCCGAGAAACTGGAGAACCGCTCGGAGGCGCCCGGGAGCGGCGGGAGAGGCGGGGCGGCAGGTGAGGGCGCGGGCCGCGGGGAGAGGCGGGATTGCTCCGCGTGTGGCTGCCAACCTTCCTGCTGTCGCTCTGCAGGTGGTGGGGGCGGCTGGACGTCGCGGGCTCCCTCTCCGCAGGCCGGCCGCTCACTGCAAGAGGGGGCGGAGGGCGGCCGGGGCTGCTCCGAGGCTTGGGCGACCCTTGGCTGGGCCGCAGCCGGCGGCTTCGGGGGTGGCGGCGGGGCCTGCACTGCGGGCGGAGGCGGCGGCGGCTACAGGGGTAGGTGCACCGTTGGAGAGGGCAGCTGAGCAGGCCCGAGGGTGAGGTGATGTTAGAACCTAAGTACAGGCCGGAGCCCTCGGGAGGATAGGTGTGGGAGAGGCATTAAGCCCTGCTCAGCAGCTCCAAACAAAGCAGGAGCTCTTAGAAAAGGAGGTCAAATACATTGCAAATCAGTATGCAGACAGGACTCCCTAGATTTCCATTCAATCCAGGATCTTTCCCATCACAGCAGGTCCCTGCCTTGTTTGCAGCGGTCTTCAGAACTTAGAGCTGGCCGAGTGAGCAAGCTGAGCAAGGGGGCAGAAAGGCAGGATTGGGTTAAGTCAGTGGTTCTCAAAGTGTGTTCCAGGAACAGGTAATATCCACACAACCTAAGTTGTTCGAAATGCAAATTATCGGCTGGGCCTGGTGGCTCACGCCTGTCATTCTAGCACTCCGGGAGGCCAAGGCAGGTGGATCATCTGAGGTCACCAGTTCGAGACCAGTCTGGCCAACCTGGTGAAACCCTGTCTCTACTAAAAATACAAAAATTAGCCGGGCGTGGTGGCAGGAGCCTGTAATCCCAGCTACTCTGGAGGCTGAGGCAGGAGAATTGCTTGAACCTAGGAGGCGGAGGTTGCAGTGAGCCGAGATCATTCCATTGCACTTCAGCCTGGGCAACGAGGGAAATTCTGTCTCAAAGATTAAAAAAAAAAAAAAAAGCAAATTATCCTGGGAGTTGGGGGAAGGTTGGGGAGATGCTGGTCAAAAAAATGCAAAATGGCAGTTAGATAGGAGGAATACCTTCCAGAATCTACCGTACTACATGGTGACTGTAGTTAATGACGATGTATTCTTGAAAATTGCTAAGAGAGGCGGGGCGCAGTGGCTCACGCCTGTAATCTCAACACTTTGGGAGGTGGAGGTGGGTGGATCTTGAGGTCAGAAGTTTGAGGCCAGCCTGGCCAATATGGTGAAACCCCCGTCTGTACTAAAAATACAAAAATTAGCCAGGCGTGGTGGCGTATGCCTGTAGTCCCAGCTACTCGGGAGGCTGAGACAGGAAAATCGCTTGAACCCGGGAGGTGGAGGTTGCAGTGAGCCAAGATCGTGCCACTGCACTCCAGCCTGGGTGACAGAGCAAGACTCTGTCTCAAAAAAAAAAAAAAAAAAAAAAGAAAAGAAAAGAAAAAGAAAATTGGTAAGAGAGTAGATTATAGGTGTTCTTACCACAGAAAATAAGTATGTAAGGTGGTGCATATATTGGTTTGAATTAGCCATTGCACAATGTGTACATATTTCAAAACATCATGCTGTATACAATAAATATATGAATTTTTTTTTTTTAGATGGAGTCTGGCTCTGTTGCCCAGGCTGGAGTGCAGTGGTACAAATCTCAGCTCACTGCAACCTCCGCCTCCCGGGTTCAAGCAATTCTCCTGCCTCAGCCTCCTGAGTAGCTGGGATTACGGGCATGTGCCACCATGCCTGGCTAATTTTTGTATTTTTAGTAGAGATGGGGTTTCACCATGTTGGTCAGGCTAGTCTTGGACTCCTGACCTCGTGATCCGCCCTCGTCGGCCTCCCAAAGTGCTGGGATTACAGGCATGAGCCACCGCACCTGGCCCTGAATTTTTATTTTTAATTAAAAATTAATTTTTAAAAAGAAATGCGAATTCTCAGCCCTTCTCTAACATACTGAATCAGAAACTCTAGGGGAGAGTCCCAGTCATCTGTGTTTTGATCAAATGACTAGTGTAAATTCCTTTGTGCCTGTCTGGGCTGTACTGCTCATACATACACATATGATCTACATTCTCACAGAAAGGGACTGTGAGGACATGGGACAGGAGGGGCTCAGGCAGGCAGGAGGCATTCCAGCCAGCCTCAGCTAGGCCTTCAGGCTCCAGCTGATTACGCCCTCCTCACCTCCTTCACTCCCACTTGTGAATAGACAGCACTTGTATCATGATGCTGGAGAAGAGAAGGCCACACTGGGATTTCCACTGGGAGATTCCAGCTTCTCCCCCATTCCCCATTTTTGTAGTCAAACCCTCCCATCACTCTCCACTTCCAGGGGGCGATGCTTCAGAGACTGACAACCTCTGGGCTGATGGGGAAGATGGAGTATCCTTCATACACCCCAGCAGCGAGCTCTACCTGCAGCCTCTGGCAGGTATTGGCCCCAACCCCACCTCTCAGCCTGGCCTGGACTTCTTCCCCAATCCCTGAGCCCACTCCTGCACTGCACTGAAGAGCCACCTGCACTGTGAATAACCTTGCATAGCACAGGATTCTTGCATAGCACAGGGTCATTTGAAAAGTGGGCTGTCATCATGCCATTGCACTCCAGCCTGGGTGACAAGAGCAAAACTCTGTCTTAAAAAAAAGAAAAGTGGGCTGTCAGTTGTGCTGGATGCCAATGCAGGGCATGCTGCATGCTTTTCAAGTACCCCCTTATTATGAATTCGCTTCAAATACCTGGGAGTGTGCAAGCTTGACAGAAGTCCCCCAGCTTCTCTCACCACCCTTGTAAGCTTGGTGCTGCTCTTTGCTCTAAAGTCCTGGGCTAGAATTAACCATGTGGCTGGAAAAGGCATGTATTTATTTATTTATTTTTATTTTTGAGACAGAGTCTCGCTCTGTCACCCAGGCTGGAGTGCAGTGGTGCGATCTTGGGTCACTGCAACCTCCACCTCCCTGGTTCAAGTGATTCTGCAGCCTCAGTCACTGGAGTAGCTGGGATTGCAGGCGTGCGCCACCACACCTTGCTAATTTTTGTATTTTTAGTAGAGGCGGGGTTGGCCAGGCTGGTCTCGAACTTCTGACCTCTGGTGATCCGCCCACCTCAGCCTCCCAAAGTGCAGTGATTATAGGCGTGTGCCACCGCACCCAGCCAAAGGCATGTATTTAATATATCCCAGCCCCACCACACCATATCAGTTCTTTTACTCACAGTCACCGAGAACCACGGAGAGGTAGAGATCCGAAGGCACCTCAACTGCAGTCACTGCCCTTTGAGAGACTGCCAATGGCAGGCAGAGCTCCAGTTGGCTGAATGCCTGTGCCCAGAAGGCATGGAGCTAGCTGTGGATAACGTCACCTGCATGGGTATGTCCTACCTTTGCCCAAGGTCTGGACTCCTGGGGTCACAGACTGGGAGGAGCAGTAGGCCACTGGGAAAATGGTATAGACATTTGCTGTGTGCCAGGCCCTGTGATGGGTGCTGGGCAGGGGATTGGAGATTCATTGGTGCACAGTGCCTTTCAGAGGCATGTCGTCCAGTGTGGGAGGATGTTTAGATATAGCTATGTAAATGTATATTTCAAGTGACGATTGTTGTGGGAGGTATAAAGTGCTTTAGGGGTGTTCAAGAGGGAGAGGTTGCTTTTGCCCAGGATAATGGGGGAAGGCATCATGGAAAAATTAACACTTGAGCTGAGTCTTGAAGCATGGGTAAAACTTGAGGGTAAAGGAACAGAGAAGACCTTCCCACTGGAGGTGTCTCTCTTTCTCCCTAGAGCTGCACAAGCCCCCAGGCCCTCTGGTTCTGATGGTGGCTGTGGTGGCAACCTCAACATTGAGCCTCCTTATGGTGTGTGGGGTCCTGATTCTGGGTACGAAGCGTCTAGCAGGCACAGTTGATTCAAGGCTGCTCCTCTCCAGTGAGCTGGGATGGGCTTCTGCGGGGTCCCAGGGCTGACTTCAAGACCACTTACTGCAGCAGAGCCGTGGTAGACTCCTCTGGGATTCTAAGATAGGAGCTGGGGAGGCCTGGGGAAAACGTTTACTGTAATGAGCATCTGGAGGGGTGTCCTGGGCAGGTGGGGGAGGGAGACCTGATGGGCAGGTGGAGGGTGTGCCGTTATTCTTCCCACCTCCAGTGAAGCAGAAGAAGTGGCAGGGCCTGCGGGAGATGAGGCTGCTGAGCCCTGAGCTTGAGCTGAGCAAGCTTCGAACCTCTGCCATCAGGACAGCCCCCAATCCCTATTATTGCCAGGTGGGGCTTGGCCCGGCCCAGTCCTGGCCTCTGCCCCCAGGTGTCACCGAGGTTTCCCCAGCCAATGTTACTCTGCTCAGGTGAGTCTTCTGCCTCCTTCTGAGAACCTGTGCACTCTGAATCTCCACCTCTGATTCTCTCCCTGCTGTAGTGAATTATAAATCCCAGAAAAAATCTGGCCCACATCCCTTGTGTAAGGGAGAGGGAGGCCCTGAGAAGCTCCAGAAGGGGAAGTAACTTGCTCAAAGTCACCTCTCTGTCCCAGTTCTTAGAATATGATCTCGCAGCTGGGCGTGGTGGCTCACGCCTGTAATCCCAGCACTTTGGGAGGTCGAGGCAGGCAGGTCACCTGAGGTCGGGAGTTTGAGACCAGCCTGACCAACATGGAGAAACCCCATCTCTACTGAAAATACAAAATTAGCTGGGCATGGTGGTGCATGCCTGTAATCCCAGCTACGTGGGAGGCTGAGGCAGGAGAATCACTTGAACCCGGGAAGCGGAGGTTGTGGTGAGCCGAGATCACGCCATTGCACTCCAGCCGGGGCGACAGAGTGAGACTCTGTCTCAATAAAAAAAGAATATGATCTCGCGTCTGTAATCTCAGCACTTTCGGAGGCCGAGGCAGGCAGATCACCTGAGGTCAGGAGTTCGAGACCAGCCTGGCCAACATGGTGAAACCCTGTCTGTACTAAAAACACAAAAATTAGCCAGGCGTTGTGGCGCTCGCCTGTAGTCCCAGCTACTCGGGAGACTGAGGCAGGAGAATCGCTTGAGCCCGAGAGGCAGAGGTTGCAGTGAGCCGAGATCGCGCCATTGCTTGGGTGACAGAGCGAGACTTCATCTTAAAAAAAAAAAAATCATGACTCTTGGAACCCAGGGATTGCCTCCCTCCCAGAGCGTCTGCAGGGACCAGGGAAGGCCTCATCATGCATTCCCACCCTGACTGGCCCATGCCTGCCCTCTCTTTTGCCCTGGCTCTATGCCAGTAAGCATCACCCTTGCAGGGCTTCTACCTGGGGACATGCCATGGTATGGAGAGTCTGTATAGGGTCAGCTGGGCATGTGGCAGGGGCAGGGGAGGTAAAGGGGGTACTAGATTCTCTAGGACTCTTCTCCAGGCTGCCTGCCCACTCCCTTCCAATATGTCTTCCTGCAGAGCCCTGGGCCATGGTGCCTTTGGGGAGGTGTATGAAGGACTGGTAATTGACCTTCCTGGGGACTCCAGTCCCCTGCAGGTGGCTATCAAGGTGAGAGGAGTGGGACTTCTAGCTGGGGGTAGGAGAGCGGAACACCCTAAAGGGAAGGATAATGACTAGAGCTAGGGTTAACCCCCCTCCTGAAGTGTCCAGGGCAGCTCAGAAACTGTGCCCTTTTCCTCCCCAGACCCTGCCAGAACTCTGCTCTCCTCAGGATGAGCTGGATTTCCTCATGGAGGCCCTCATCATCAGGTGCACCTGGGACCAGAGGCAGGGCTGGAAGGCGGGAGGGGAAGGCCCGGGAACAGCTTCTCTTCACCCTGAGGCTGAGGTAGCAAGTCAGGGGACACAGAGGGCCTCTCCAGCTTTGTGGAGCCTAAAACACGGTTTCCATCTCCCTCCTGGTAACGGGGTTTGTCCACCATCCCACTCAGCAAGTTTAGCCATCAGAACATTGTGCGGTGTGTGGGGCTCAGCCTCAGGGCCACCCCTCGCCTCATTCTGCTGGAACTGATGTCTGGAGGGGACATGAAGAGTTTCCTGAGGCACAGTCGGCCACACCTGGTGAGACCCTTGTCTCAGCCCCCCAGGCCCCTCTAAAGACCCCGTCCATGTGTCTGAGACCTACATGGACTGATGCCCCCTCTGCCTGACCCAGGGCCAGCCATCACCTCTGGTCATGCGGGACCTGCTGCAGCTGGCGCAGGACATAGCCCAGGGCTGCCACTACCTAGAGGAAAATCACTTCATCCACAGGTTAGGAGCAGTCCCGGCTCAGGGGACCCCCATCCCAACTCCCTCCCCAAGGAACAGCCCTTCCACACAGCTTTTAAGGAAATAGATCAGGAGGAGCAAGAATTTCTGGATTCTGGCAGTGACTTCTTTGCCTACTCTGTAGGGATATTGCCGCCCGGAACTGTCTGCTGAGCTGCACTGGACCCAGCCGAGTGGCCAAGATTGGGGACTTCGGGATGGCACGAGATATCTACCGGTGCGGGACTTGGGGAGGTGGGAAGGCTCTTGCTCCAAGGGCGTTTTGCCCACACCTTGGTGGTAAACGACTCATCATTCACCTCCTCCCTCCTGTAGGGCCAGTTATTACCGCAAGGGTGACCGGGCCTTGCTCCCAGTCAAGTGGATGCCCCCAGAGGCCTTCCTGGAGGGCATCTTCACATCCAAGACAGATTCCTGGTGATAACACCCTTCCCCTCCCCTTCGCCTCTGTTCCTCTCCCCTTCCCCTCTGTTCCCCTCCCCCAAGGCTAATCCTGTCCTTTCCAGCCACCTCATGTGAGGGGAGGCTGCACCTGACGGGTCTCACTTGGTTCCCGCACTTGTGATGCAGGTCTTTTGGGGTGCTGCTCTGGGAGATCTTCTCACTGGGCTACATGCCCTATCCTGGGCGCACCAACCAGGAGGTGCTGGACTTCGTCGTTGGAGGGGGCCGGATGGACCCTCCTAGGGGCTGCCCAGGGCCTGTGTGAGTTGAGTGCTGCCCAGGAAGGGAGGTCCTTCACAACCATGGGTGGGCATGAACTCCTGCCTCTCCCTAGGTACCGCATCATGACCCAGTGTTGGCAGCACAAGCCTGAGCTCCGCCCTAGCTTTGCCAGCATCTTGGAGCGTCTGCAGTACTGCACTCAGGTGTGCCCCCGACCTAATCTGACATCCTGGTCTTGTGGGTCAGGAGGTGGGCGGGGGGGGGCGGGGAGGGCAGAAAACTCTATGCCCCCCTGCTCCCTGACTCTTCCATTACAGGATCCCGATGTGCTGAATTCACTCCTGCCAATGGAGCTGGGGCCCACCCCAGAGGAGGAAGGGGCTTCTGGGCTGGGGAACAGATCTTTAGAGTGCCTAAGACCCCCACAGCCCCAGGAACTGAGTCCAGAGAAGTTGAAAAGCTGGGGAGCTAGCCCTCTTGGTCCCTGGCTGTCCTCTGGCCTCAAGCCCCTCAAATCCAGGGGCCTCCAACCTCAGAACCTTTGGAATCCCACTTACCGCTCCTGAGCCCTAAGGGGCCCTGAGGGTAAGGACTGAGGCACTGAGGGTCCCTCCCTATACTCCTCAGGCTCCTGGATGGCCTGTTATGCCAGCGGCCCCTGTTCCCTGCAGTCTGTGCTGTGTGTCTGGGCCTGTCTCGGGGCTGGCCTGGCAGCACTGCACTTGCCATGCTGGAAACCAGCCCAGGCCTCCCAGGGAAGTGCCCAGCCACTTCCAGCTTTTGATCTTTGGGGCCAGAGGCCACCTTACACATACCCCAAGTGTCCATGGGGAGCACTAGATTGCTCTCCCATTATGAGCGTCCTTCATCTGGGCAGAGCCCCACCCTGCAGATGCTTCTAATAAAAAGCTCTTCTCATCCTCCAGCGATCTGAGTGGATGCCAGGGATCGGAACCGAGGAAGAGGGGACCAGAGGAGGGAGGGGCCGAGGCCTGAGGCACAGGTAGCTGCATCTTGTCTTTGAGTTTTATTAGGAAGGGGAGTCCATCGTAGTGTGAGAGGTTAGACCAGAAGGTCTAGGCTTGCTAAATAAAATCCACGGTCTGGCCCCTCTGGAGAGGGCAGAGCCTCCTCAGAAGAGCTGGCCTGAGGAAGAAGCCCTTTGCCCCCTCCCCTCCTATAAGTTAGTTAGTGTCATTCGGCTCTGGGAACGCTGGGGCCCAGGTGGGCGAAACCCATGGCATCGGCGGTGCCCCCCCTTAGTGGCTGGCACCTGGTCCTGCAGGACCCGGTTAACTGCCCTGCACCGCGAGGCTCCAGTCTCAAGCCGGCATGCACGGTGGGGACAAAGTTGCAGGTCCACATGTCAGGGCAGCGGCCCGCCGGGACAGGAGTCCAGCCTCATCTCTCAGCCAGGCTGGCCAGGATGCCAATGAGATTGTCCAGCCCCAGCAAATAGCCGTCCTCGCGGTTGCCCTCCTCCCAGGGCCGCCGGTGGTCCAGGATCTGGCCATCGGGGAGGGGCGTGGTCTTGCCGAAGTCGATGAGCCACACGCCGGCGCGATGGCAGTGATCGTGCACAAAGAGGAGCGAGCTGCCGATCACCTGCGAGCCCCGCACGGTCAGACCGAGGCCCTGCGCAGAGACGCCCCCGCCGGGTTCCCGCCCTCGCCCTCGAGGCCCGGGCACCCGGGCGGCCGCCGCTTACCTCGTGCCTCCTGAAGAACTCGGAGACCTCCAGGGTGTCCCGGATCTGCTGCAGGCGGTTCAGATACCGCCTCTGCAGAGGGTGGGTGGGATAGGAGGGCAAATTAACTAAACGCCAAATGAGCGCCTGCTAACGATGAGCCGGGACCTACGCTGGGCTTGGCAAATGCCGCCAGGAGGAAGACCCAGGACCCCGCCCGGCGTGGCCCAGAAGGGAAGGGGCGTAGAGCAGTTGCGAGCCAGCGCGGTGAGGGCCATGGTGGGGACACAGCCGAGGGCACTGGGCCGGATGACAGGGGCAGTCCTCGGCTTCAGGCTCCCCAACACCTCAGGGTTTGGGATCCCGCTCTCACCAGCACTTCCTCATCTCCTTGCACAAACTCTTCAAAGACGCGAAGCACCTGCTCTCGGCTTCGCGTAGTCTTGAAGTCGGTGCTACAGGAGCCGTCCGCTTTCTGGAGGTGGGACAGGAGTGTCAGGGGCCCCGGGCCCGCCAGTGGGGAAGAGGACGGCCTAGGGCAGCGGTACCTCCCAGTTGCAGGGAACGACGAGGCGGTGGGAGAGGGCGGAGGGGCAGGCGGGGCGGGAGCGGGAGATCGGGAAAGACAGCGCGCAGTGGGGCTGGGGCGGTGCCGGCGAAGCGCGCCTGCCTCACCTTGATGCCCTCGATGCGGAAGCCGAGGGTGGTGCTGGAGCTGATGCCTTCCCGCCACTGCATGTAGCGCGGCTTGGTGACGGCGCGCTGCGCGTGCTCCTCCTCGGTGGGAGCTTCAGGGTCCACAGCTAGCATTTTCTTGTACATGTCCTTCCGTAGCTTGGGCCGCTCACGGGCCTTGGTCAGCTCCTCCTCTAGGTAAGTCCTGTGGGGGCGTAGGCAGCGGCCAGGGCATGAGGGGGTGCACACGGAGACCCCTTCGAGCACTCGCCCCGGGTCCCCCTCAAGCAGTTGTCCCGGCCCTGGACCCCCACTTGATCCCCTCACTGACCTGGCAGGGCATGCATACCTGACACCCATTTTGCAGTCGAGCACACAAGGTCCGTCGAAGCCATCAAGCAGGTCCTGCAGCTGCAGGTAGCTTTCGCCATCGCGCTCCACCACGCCGTGGAAGGCAGGCACGCAGCCGCGCAGCGCGTCAGCCATCAGCCGCGCCAGGCAGTAGCGCTCCGGCTCCGAGCAGCGCTTCAGGATCAGCCCGCTGGTGCCCGCCGCCTTAAAACTCCCTGAGGACCGGCATCCGTCAGCGCCGCCCAGCCCCTTCCCGTTGCGGGCACCCGCCCACCCGCCCCGCGACTCACCTGTGTGCCCTGCCAGCTGCACCCAGGCGTAGCGCTTCTTGAAAGGGCTTATGACCGGCAGATTGACCATGGTCCGGATCTTCTGCCAGTGGTTTTTCTGAAAGCGACAGGGTGAAGGTCTGATAATCGGCGTCTCGGCAATGCATAAGCCCTCCCTCCACTGAAACAGGGTCTCGCCACGCCCCCGACCCACCGGAAGCAGCTGGGGCTGGATGAGTCATTAATTCATTCATTCACTCTGGGAAGGTTTATTTGTGCGCCTGTGTGGCGGGCGCTGATACAGGCACAGTGAAGGTGATTCCATCGTCTCCAGTGAGCTGTCAAGAGCCTGGACTTAGTATCTGAAGCCCCCGGTTTGCGCTCCAGCTCTGCCACTGAAGAACGCGTGGGCAGGTTACGAAAATGCTCTGTCGAGGTTTTTGAACTGTTGTGAGCATCGGAATTACCTGATGGTCACCCTTGTTAAAAATTGCAGATTATCAGGCCTACCGCAGGGAAATTCTAAATTGGTCTAGAGTAGGGCCAATTTTTTTTTTTTTTTTTCCAGATGGAGTCTTGCTCTGTCGCCCAGGCTGGAGTACAGTGGCGCGATCTCGCCTCACTGCAACCTCTACCTCCCGGGTTCAGGCGGTTCTCTTGTTTCAGCCTCCCAAGTAGCTGGGACTACAGGTGCACACCACCATGCCCGGCTAATTTTTTTGTATTTTTAGTAGAGATAGGGTTTCACCATATTGGTCAGGCTGGTCTCCAACTCTTGACCTCAGGTGTTCCACCCACCTCGGCCTCCCAAACTGCTGGGATTACAGGTGTGAGCCACCACGCCCGGCCCCCCAAATTTTTATTACTACCAATGCCTCAAAAGATTCCAGGACCCAAGAAACGAGCCTCTGTGCATCCGTAAGAAAAAGATCTATAAAATGAGGAAATAACTATCCTTACTGGGTTGTTGTGAGTAGTACATGAGGCTTGAGCATGACAGGCGCCCAGCTCCCCCATCCCATTCCATGGTATGAGGCAGAAGCTGAACAAATCTCAATCACTGATTCCTTCACTCAGGACCTTGGTTCCTCTCATTTAGGGAGACAGGCATACACAGAAACAAACCTGTACACAGGCCCAGGGCAGGAAGGCCAGCCTGGGAGGGCCTGGAGAAAGAACAGGGCTGGAGAAAGAGGCTCTCCAAGCCTCTCTTGCTATTCCTGGATTCCATGCACTCATTAGCTGGCAAGGCCCAGGGCACCCTTGGTTTTGATCTGGACCCAGAAATCTTAAGCCATGAAAATAAGATGCAGGGCTGGGCGCAGTGGCTCACGCCTGTAATCCCAGCACTTTGGGAGACCGAGGTGGGCAGATCACAAGGTCAAGAGATCAAGACCATCCTAGCCAACA
>NW_026652289.1:72769690-72826775 GCF_009828535.3 Hylobates moloch
AAAAAAAAAAAAAAAAAAAAAAAAAAGAAGGTGCAAACCTGAGGGCCTGTCAACTTAGACGAACCTGGGAAGGAGACGAAGGTTTTTTTTTTTTGGTGTGCCCCTTATCTTTTCTAGCCTCCAGCTAATCCTGACAGCATCCCATCCTCTGGACCTCTCCTCTTACCACCCACAACTCGGCAGCCCTGCGTCCTCTCTGAAGTACACAGATTGGCTCATGTCAACTGTGTCTGCCGCCTCCCCACAGAGGCACTGGCCTTTTAGCACAGTTACACATGTTGTACCCCCACAGGAATATACCTCCCCGACAAGAGGGAGTTCTAAGAGGGAGAGGGAGAACTGAGGAGGTGGCCTAAGTAGAGGAGGGCTGCTGGCCATAAAGCCCTTTCCCATGGGGAGGAAATGGAGGTTATGACAGAGCACTGGGTGGGGAGTCAGTAGTTGGTTCCAGTCATGGCTGTGTCACCTTCCAGCTGACTGAACCCAACCAAGTACTGCCATCTGTGTGAGCCTGTTTCCCCTGGGAGGACATAGCTGCTGCCGTAACACGAACCATCAAATGCTGCCTGCCTATTGCATGTCAGGCACTTTCTCATCTTCCATCAGGCAGCATTGCTCCCACTTTCCTACTGAAGCTCTTACATGGCACACTAGGGTGTGATCACGTGCCCAATCCCCAGGGATCTGGGGGTGTAGCCAGAAGCAGCCCACTAGAAGCATGACATCACTTTCAAAACTCCTTTTAAAATCTTTAAATACACACCAGGTTTGCATTCTGCTGCATAATAAATCCAAGTTTTATTATAAAACTCACCACCTCCAAACCCTCAAGTAAAATTCCAGGAAGATGATGTATGTGCCATGTATATTCAGCAGCACCATCCTGTACCCCCTTCTCCCACACTCAGTTTGAGAGCCATAATGAATGCACATGCATAGCAAGTGCATGAAGTGGTATCATTCCCATTTTACAGAAGGAAATCAAGGGGAGTTACATCCCCTCATGCCCTGCCTCCAGCCTCCCAATCTCTGGCTGAAGCTCTCTATCAGCCCATCCTCCCTCCCCATGTTCCAACCGCCCCAGCAGGTTCCAAAGTATCCCCAGCAGAATGCTACCATCCTGCCTCCCTTTGGGGGTTAAATGGGATATGGCTTGAGAAAGTGCTTTGTGCGTGGTGAAGTGATGTGCAGCAATGAGGCAGTCTGAGTTTTGACTTCTGGGGAACACCGAGACCTGCCTGGGGGCCCTCTCTACTGGATGGCCACCTTTGCCTTTATCCAAAAGAATGAGTTTAATGGCTGTAGGGACCTGCTAGAAGAATTTGGGGGATAGTGGGACCAGAATGGACTTAGTGAAGAGGAAACTTGCCTTGGGTTAGGCAGGGTGAGGGAACTGCACCATCCTTTTAGAACTGTGCAGAAGCAGTGAGGAGGGCTGGCAGGTGGGCCTGGTAGAAGAGGATTTGATGTGTGTTTGAAAACCTGGGCTACTACCATTTGACTGATGCACCTGCTCCCAAGCAGGGGTAAAATGGCGTCATCACCTACTCTCTTGACCTTGGTTTTCTGCATCTCATAAGAGTAAAGAGCAGCAGCAACTAAGGCCGGTCCTAGTTAGCAGGTTACAAAATACTTTTTTTTTTTTTTGATACAAGGTCTCATTCCCATTGTCCAGGCTGTAGTCCAGTGGTGCGATCACAGCTTACTGCATCCTGGACTTCCAGGGTTCAGGTGATCCTCCCACCTCAGCCTCCAGAGTAGCTGGGACTACAGATGTGAGTCACCATGCCTGGTTGATTTTTTGTATTTTTATATGTATGCATGTATGTATGTATGTACGTATTTGAGTAGTGCGATCTCGGCTCACTGCAACCTCTGTCTTCCAGGTTCCAGCGATTCTCCTGCCTCAGTCTCTTGAGTAGCTGGGATCACAGGCATGCACCACCAACGCCTGGCTAATTTTTGTATTTTTAGTAGAGATGGGGTTTCATCATGTTGGCCAGGCTGGTCTCAAACTCCTGGCCTCAAGTGATCTACCTGCCATGGCCTCCTAAAGTTCTGGGATTGCAGGTGTGAGCCACCGTGTCATTTTTTTTGTGTATTTTTAGTAGAGACAGGATTTTGCCATGTTGCCCAGGCTGGCCTCGTACTCCTGGGTTCAAGTGATCCTCCCGCCTTGGACTCCCAAAGTGCTGGGATTACAAGTGTGAGCCACTGCTCCCAGCCTACAAAAGATTTTCATACCTATTATCTCATCTGAGCCCTCCGTCCTACCACCTGAGGTTGCTATGACAGGATTTAGCCCCCCTGCCAGTAATGGGTATGGCCAAGCATGGCAGGAGTTGTGCAAGTGTTATGGAACTCGATTCACTGCCACCTTCCATCTTAGGGAGATACCTCTCCCAGAGAACATCACGCTTTTAAAAATGAATGTAAGCCCAGGCGCGGTGGCTCACACCTGTAGTCCCAGCACTTTGGGAGGCCAAGGCAGACGGATCACTTGAGGTCAGGAGTTCGAGAGCAGCCTAGCCAACATGATGAAACCCCATCTCTATTAAAAATACAAAACTTAGCCGGTGTGGTGGTAGGTGCTTGTAATCCCAGCTACTCGGGAGGCTGAGGCAGGAGAATCGCTTGAACCCAGGAGGCACTTGAACATCCTCTGGCTCAGGCCTCCCTCCACGAAGGTGCCCTCTCTGGGAGGCCAACACACAGCCAGAGGCTACCTGGGTATCTTGAGGCAAAGGCTAGGATTGTTGACTGTGTGAGAGACTTTAATGAAGTCACAGGAGGGCCCTCTGATAATTCCTCACTCCTAGGGCTGAACAGGGAGTACCTCTCTCTGGGCAGGGCTTGGCTGGATACTAGCCTCAGACCTTCCTTTGTCTAAGCTCCATTTGGAAGCCTTGAAGACACCTGCTCATGCCAGATACACAGTGTATCTTCTGCCGGAGCAGACTGGCAGATGGGTGAGTGCTCTGTCTTTGGCACTTACCCTTGCTCCCTGCTTCCAGTCATTCAGGCTCTGGTTGAAGCTCTCTACTAGCCCAATACCCTCCCCATGTTCCAGTTGCCCTATCAAACTAGCACTCCCTGTGGTCGTGGTGGTGGGGAGAGCAATCAGTTTAAATTTATAAAACGATTTGCACTAAGGTAGAAGTGACCCACGACTTCACCTTCCCATGGGCATTAGCTGTTTAAAAAGGAAGTCTGTTAACCTAAATTCTGCTCTATAATTAGTGGAAAGTGATGTGTGGGAATTCTGAGTCCAGGAGGGGATGGCATCCAGGTCTCCTTACCTATCCTGGAGCACAGAAAGAAGAAAACCAGATGAACAGGAGCCAAGCACCCTCTCTTTTCCTCCAGCAATACCCCACAATTGTTTGAGGAGGCAGGCAAGGCCATAGAGTCATGCAGCTGACCTTGCGGGTGGGCCTCCAACTTCTCCCCTGGCTGGTTAGGAAAAGCCTGCCCGTGACTTTTTCCTCTGCCGGAGTTAAGGCTGCCCAGTTTCAATTCCCCTGCTCTGTGCAGGCTGGAGAGGGCTCCTAGGAGGTGAAGGGGACTACATATGCCCCAAGCAGAGGCAGGCAGGCAAGCAGGCAGAAACTTCCTGGGCTTCGGCCTGCCTGGGCCGCGCATAAGGGGCTGGTAAGCCGGGAGTCCTAGAGTCTGGCCCACGTGCATCCTTCTCAGTCAGCCGGACCAGCCTTGCTTTCTGCCTGGGGAAGCCCTAAATTGGCCTGGGCGGGCGCGCTGTGCGGCTCTGGGACCCGCCGCGAGGCAAAGTCCGCCCTAGGCCCTTCCACACGGACGCAGGCAGCCTCTGTCAACAGCCCCTGGCTTATCTGCCGCCGCTGTGGCTGTTTGCCTTCGGGGAGGCCCCGGCGGGCCTGGGGGTGGGGAAGGCCTGGAAGCCGCAGCTTTGGAGCTGGAAGGGCCCTCAGCGGCGATGTGCACCGGCTCCCGACGGCTCGGGGGGCGGCGGGGTCGTCCAGGTCCCCGAGGCTTGACCTTAGCCGGGGCAGTCTCCCCTACACCCAGGCTTGGGCCATAGGACCTCCTGCTAGCGCACTCCCTCTCCCAGGCACTTCGCCGAGTCCCTGCGGGCGGAAGCGGGAAGCGGGACGCGCCCGCGCTTCGCGCCCTTTCGCCTGCGCCGCCTCTCAGGTGTCAGAGCTTCGGCGGGGGCCGCGCCCCCGGAGCTGCTGCTCAGGCTTTTCCGAAGAGGCGGGGCGGGGGGGGCCTCTCACTACCCCACACTCCACATCCTGGGAATCCCCGGCATCCGCCCCCCGACCTAGGCAAGGGTTACCCCAGAAACGATCCTGGGTCCAGGGCTGCCCTGACCACTGGGGGAGAAGAAGGGGAAGCGGCAGGCTAGCGACCGAGCCGGCGCACCCAGCACCTGGCGGCGGGGGGTTGTTCCTGCTCTGTGAGGCTTTTCCTCTCTGGTGTCACTGACAAACCCCATCGGCCTCCGGGCTTGTGAACCCCTGCAGGTCGCCACAGCTTCCCTGCCTTGTCCCAGCAGATTGTGCGGCAGAGCAGGCGCGCGGCCACAGCTCTCCCCGCCCCGCCGCGCCGACCCGGCCTTCTGGGCAGGCCCCAGACGCCCGAGGCCGGGGGCGCCCCTCGCCTCTTCCTCGGCCTCAAGGACACTTGCGAAACGTGGATCTAAAGCAAGTCCTTCGCGCTGACCACGGACAGTTATTCAAGGTATTTGGTCTTGGTTAAAACGAGGGGAACAAGGAGGGTGTCCCAGGAGCCGCACATCCCTAAGTGGCGGGCGTCAGGAATGACTTAACAGTGCCCAGGGCTGTTTTCCGAGGGTCATACCTGGTCCCAGAACACCCAGGCTATCAGAGGCAGAGACTAGCAGGCTGATCCTGCCCCCTTGCAGCCTCAGTTTACCGCGCCTCTCTGCCGCGCTCTGGAGCGGCGAGCGGGGAGGATGGGAGACAGGGCGCGCACTTGGTGGGCCGCGTTCCGCTCCCAGCCAGAGCTCCCAGGCCCACGCCCCTCCCTCCCCTGCGTCCACGCCTCGTGCGGGCGCTGGGAGCAGACGGCAACGGCTCCCGAGCAGAGCCTGGAGCGCCGCTCCACTCCCACTCAGGAGAGGGAAACCGTGGCAACGGCGGGGGTGGGGCCGCGGCACCGGAGAGGGGGCAGGGAGTGAGGGAAACTCTCCTTCGCCCCTCTCCTTCCGAGAGTTCACCGGGCAAGGCTCAGCCCCTACGATCCCTCCTGTCCTACCCCACAGCCAGCCAGGTCCGCTACCCCCGCTTCGCCCAGTCCCCGCGGCGGGTCGCCTGCTCCTCGTCCCGCTTCTTAGACGCCCCAGGGCCAGCGCCACGACCTGCCGGCGGAGCCGGGGTGAAAGTTGCCCAGGCGAGAGGTCGGCCAGGCGCCTCCTTCTGACCCCCAGATTCCTCCTAAACCGCGAGAACAGGACCTTCCGCGGGAGGGAGCATGGACCGGAGCGGGTCCTCCGGGAGCTCCGAGCCAGGTCCCCCGTGCAGCCCCCGCGCCCGGCGCTGGCCCCGCCCCCGCGGCCCGTACCTGACCCACGTCCTCGCCCGCTTCCAGCTGCACGTTGCCGCGGCTCCGGCTCTCACTGTCGCTCAGCAGGTCGTCCTCCGAGTCCTCGAGCAGCGACGAGGAGCCAGTGGAGGAGACCGACGAGGTGGAAAGGCGGCGCGGCTGCTGCAGGTGCGAAGAGCCCGCTGCCGGGAGGCAGTCCCTCTCCCGCTCGGGCGGCCCAGGGCTGGTCGGGGGCACGTCGGGCTCCTCGGCTGTCACGGTCAGCTGAGGGATCACCGGGGCCGGGGGAGCCCGCGGAAGCCCGTTGGGGACCTGTCCCCCACGCCGCTTGGCCCCGCGGGCCCGGGGCTCCCCCGCGGCGGCGGCCGCAGCGACCGCCGCACAGCGCGCCTCGAAGAGCAGGCGCAGCTCCCCGACACTCCGGCGCGGGGCCCGCTCCAGCCCCGGGCTGCAGGGCCTCGCGCCCCCCGGCCGCGCCATGCCCGTTGGGCCCCCGGGCAGGGTCATTTCCCAGTGCCGGCGCCGCCGCTGAGCCCACCAGCCCGCGGCGCGCCGGGGACTGGAGCGGCTCGGCGCCCCCGGCTGGAGACGGCCCCGGGGCGGAGCCTGCGCCGCTGCACGCCCGCGCCCCGCCTCGGCCGCGCCCCCCGCCCACTCCTTCCACTTTCAGAGAAAGCGCGGGCCTCCCAGGGCCTCTGCCAGGGAGAGAAGGCTCTCGGTGACTCCTCGGGGTGGCGGGGAAGTCCAGCCTCCGTAGGCACAAAACCTGGGCCCGGGCCCGGAGGCTTCGCTCCGCCTGCCCTCGGGGAGGTGGGAGGGGCCGCTCCGCGCCAGGGCCTCGCAGCCTTCCCGGGCTTCGCGGCTGGGAGAGATTCCTCCAGGCCGCTCCACGGGCCCTGTCCCCGCGCGGGAGGAGCTGGTCCTACTCTTGGTCCCCTACCCCGTTCCTCGGGTTCCTTTGCGTGTTTCATCCCTCCCGGGCAAGGGCTTCAAGTCTCCCGGGCCTTTCCTGGCCCGAGCTCCTGAGCAGAGTTGAAGGCCCCTGGCCTCCCGAAGAAGCCCCACCCCAGGGCGTGCACCCAAGTGGAGACTCTACCCCAGGGACGAGCTGAGGCTGCTCCCTGCAAGTTCCCCACTTCCCGGCGGGCAGAGAACAAGGTCAGGGGGCGGGGCCTGGATCTGTCCCCGTGGCCCAGCCGAGTCCCGGGCTGCATCTCCCCAGCTGCTGGGTGGCGGGAGCTGAGCCCGCCTTCCTCCTCCTCTCTTATAGGAGCTCCGGGCTTGGAGTCCGCCGTGTGGCGTTCAGCAAGTCATTTCACCTCCCTCGACTGCGGATTCTCCCGTTGCTGCGAGAATAAAATAAAATATTTGAAAACAGGTACACCACACTCTAGATGTGATTTGTAGGCAGTCCCTTTATCCCCTCCGTATATTTCTGCATTTGTACATTTAGAAAAACCTCATCCAATCCACAGAGTTGTGTCTGTAAAACTAGGAAGACAGCACTGATGTTTAAGAGTTTCAGACACTGCAAAGTGCTTACCAGTGTCATCCCATGTGGATTTTCGGCCACTTCCCATGTTGGTAGTCAGCTGACCGGCGAGGCTGCTTTGAGGAGAAGCCACTGTTTCCTATCTTATCATAGTGCCAGAGGAGTGAGGGTCCCCTCTCAGGCACTCAGTGTCTGGGGATGGCTGGGGCCCTGGAGACAGAACAGCCCCAGAAGGATTGCCTTGGATGCTGAGATGGCCGCAGGAGGGGCTTTCCTTCCCTTCTCTCCCCTCAGCCAGGGCTCAGGAATGGCCCAAGAGAAGGAAAGAGGAAGGTTCAGTGGGAACACGGGAATCTTCGGCAAAGCATAGTGGCTCACGCTTGTAACCCCAGCACTTTGGGAAGGCAAGGCGGACAGTTAGCTTGATCCCAGGAGTTCGAGACCAGCCTGGTCAAAATGGCAAAACCCTGTCTCTACTAAAAATACAGAATATTAGCCAGGTGTGGTCGTGTGCACTTGTAGTCCCAGCTACTCAGGGAGAGGCTGAAGTGGAAGGATAACTTGAGCCCAGGAGGTCGAGGCTGCAGTGAGCTGAGATCACCACCTCACTCCACCACCACACTCCACACTCTAGCCTGGGCAACAGAGTGGTAACTTGTCTCAAAAGAAAAAAGAAAAAAAAGCTGGGCGTGGTGGCATGCACCTGTGGTCTCAGCTGCTTAGGAGGCTGAGGTGAGAGGATTGTTTGAGCCCAGGAGGTCGAGGCTGCAGAGAGCCATGACATTCCATTGCACTGCAGTCTGGGTGACAGAGTCATACCCTATCTCAAAATAAATAAATAGGTGAAGATCCTGGAGAACTGAGGAAGGAAGCAAAATAATGTAAGAAAGAATGGCGATGAGAGAGGCAGGAGAAATAGAGGGAATGAAAGGGTAAGAGGAAGAAAGGCATAGAGGAGTTTGAATACTTGACCCCTTCATGGTGAACCTGGGAAATCACATTGCCACCTTCTCTAGGGCAACCGTCTGGAGGAATCTGAGTGTATGTACTCTGCAGCTTGAAGGACCTGGATGACTCGTGTCTCAGACACTCACTCCTCTGCCTCCTTCACAGCTACACTGATCTGCGGCAGGATGTGGGAAGGTGCTGCCCTCAGAGAGGGGGCTGGGAGGAAACCCAAGGTGGGGAGAGCCTGCGAGGAACTGCCAGAACTGGAAAGGTAGGGAGGGCAATGAGGGGCGAGAACATGTCCTGCACTCCTGTGTGTCAGGCGATGGATGGGCAGGGTTGGAGGTATAAGCAGGCTGGGCACTGGGTCTCTGTCCTGGCTGCCAAGAAAAAGGGGCAATTCCTTTTCTTCTTGTATTAGGCACTTGCTCAAGCCTTAGGTCTATTATACCAGCATCCAGAGAATTGCTCTTTGCCCTACCTGCCCAGGTGTCTCTCATTGGAAAGTTGAGGGCAAACCTAGAAATGGATGCTGAACTGAAATCCAATCCCATAGATTCTTAGAGCAGTAAGGGGCCTTATATCCATCTATCCTCCTCATTCACATTACAGAAGTACCAAAGAGGTTAAGTGGCTCCACCAGGGAGGTTAAGGACACACAGCTAGTTGGTGGAAAAGGCAGTGTATCCTGGCTAGGTCCCCTGACTTCCTGCGCTCTTGTCGCCCAGGCTTGAGTGCAATGGCATGATGTCGGCTCACTGCAGCCTCTGCCTCCCGGCTTCAAGTGATTCTCTAGCCTCAGCCTCCCTAGTAGCTGAGATTACAGGTGCTTGCCACCAGGCCTGGCTAGTTTTTGTATTCTTAGTAGAGATGGGGTTTCACCACTTTGGCCAGGCTGGTCTCGAACTCCTGACCTCAGGTGATCCACCCACCCAGGCCTCCCAAAGCGCTGGGATTATGGGCATGAGTCACCTCGCTCATGTTCTTTTTTTTTTTTTTTTTTTTTTTTTTTTGGAGACGGAGTCTTGCTCTTTCACCCAGGCGGGACTGCAGTGGCACTATCTTGGCTGACTGCAAGCTCCGCCTCCCGGGTTCACGCCATTCTCCTGCCTCAGCCTCCCGAGTAGCTGAGACTACAGGCGCCTGCCACCGCGCCTGGCTAATTTTTTGTCTTTCTAGTAGAGACGGGGTTTCACCGTGTTAAGCAAGATAGTCTCGATCTCCTGAACTCATGATCCGCCCGCCTCGGCCTCCCAAAGTGCTGGGATTACAGGCGTGAGCCACCATGCCCGGCACTCGTGTTCTCAACTTCTTTCATTAACATCTTGTATTTCCTGGCGGAGTGCAGTGGCCCACACCTGTAATCCCAGCACTTTGGGAGGCTGAGGTGGGTGGGTCACCTGAGGTCAGGAGTTCGAGACCAGCCTGGCCAACATGGTGAAATCCCGTCTCTACTAAAAATACAAAGATTAGCTGGGTATGGTGGAGGGCACCTGTAATTCCAGATACTTGGGTGGCTGAGGCAGGAGAATCACTTGAACCCAGGAGGCAGAGGTTGCAGTGAGCCTAGGTGACAGTGCCAGACTCCATCTCAAAACAAAGAAACATCTTGTAGTTCCTTCTGAAGGCAGAGTCTGCCCCCACCTACTACAGTCAGAAAACATAAGGGTACATCTTGGGTCAAGGCCTGGGAGTCCCTGTATAGCTGTAGGATGAGGTCAACAGGCTCTTCCTCCAAGAATAAACGTTGAAACCCTAGAACATCTGTTCATGACTCAGTTTCCCCAGTCTTTGATGCTTGAATAGAAAGGATGTGGAGAAAATCAGACTGACCAGCATGGAGGTGGAAGAGATGGCCTCTTGAGTGCTACAAAAAAAAAAAATGGTGGGGGTGTTCAAACACTTAAGCATTAAGCAGGCCAGATAAATTTTTTTTTTTTTTTTTTGAGAGAGAGAGTCTTGCTCTGTCACCCAGGATGAAGTGCAGTGGCACGATCTCAGCTCACTGCAACCTCCACCTGCTGGCTCAAGCAATTTTCCTGCCTCAGCTCCCCATGTAGCTGGGATTACAGGTGTGTGCCACCATGCCTGGCTAATTTTTTGTATTTTTAGTAGAGATAGGGCTTCACCACGTTGGCCAGGCTGGTCTCAAACTCCTGACCTCAGGTGATCTGCCTGCCTCAGCCTCCCAAAGTGCTGGGATTACAGGTGTGAACCACTGTTCCTGACCGCCAGAGAAAGTTTTTAAAAAATTAAATAAACAACAAAAAAGGGGGATACTGGTGTGTACAGGAATGTGTCAAGGTTGTTTTTTGTTTTTGGGTTTTTTTTTGTTTTTTTTTTTTGGCAAAGTCTCACTCACTCTGTCACCCAGGCTGGAGTGTGCTATCATGGCTCACTGCAGCCTCCACCTCCTGGGCTCAAGGGATCCTCCTGCCCCAGCCTCCTGAGTAGGTGGGACCACAGGCACACACTACCATGCTCAACTAATTTTAAAAACTTTTTGTAGAGTTGGAGTCTCCCTATGTTGCCCAAGTCTTGAACTCCTGGCCTCAAACAGTCTTCTTCCTTCAGCTTCCCAAAGTGCTAGGATTACAGGCATGAGCCATTGCACCCCGCCAGTGTGTCAAGTTTTTGATGGTCATTAGGTGGCTGTTCTGAGATAGGCCATGAGAGTCTCTCTGCCTTGGCCACAAGGCCAGCATACATGTCTGAGCAGATAACCTTTTTTCTTTTCAGGGTCTCACTCGGTCACCCAGGCTGGAGTGCAGAGGCGCAATCACGGCTCACTTTGGTCTCAACTTCCTGGGCCTATGTGATCCTCCTGACTTAGCCTCTTGAGTAGCCGGTACCACAGGCAGAGGCATGTGTCACCATGCCCAGCCAATTTTTAAATTTTTTGTAGAGACAGGGATCTCACTCTGATGTCCAGGCTGGTCTTGAATTCCTGGGCTCAAGCGATCCTCCTGCTTTGGCCTACCAAAGTGCTAGAATTATAGGAATGAGCCACTGTGCCCAGCCAGAACCTATCTTCTTGTGGTATCTCAGTTGGTTGATCCTCCTGTTCCCTAGAGGTCTGCTTCTTTTTTTTTTTTTTTTTTTGAGGCAGAGTCTCGCTCTGTTGCCAAGGCTGGAGTGCAGTGGTGTGATCTCAGCTCACTGCAACCTCTGCTTCCTGGGTTCAGGAAATTTCCTGTGTCAGCTTTTGAGTAGCTGGGATTACAGGCACCTGCCACCATGCCCAGCTAATTTTTGTATTTTTAATAGAGATGAGATTTCTCCATGTTGGCCAGGCTGGTCTTGAACTCCTGACCTCAGGTGATCTGCCCGCCTGGGCCTCCCTAAATGCTGGGATTATAGGCATGGCCTGAGGTCTGCTTCTTGAAGTGCCTGAGTCCTCACCCCGCTCAAAGACCTTCAGGGGCGGGCCCAGTGACTGGTACCTGTAATCCTAGCACTTTGGGTGGCCCAGGCAAGAGGATCACTTGAACCTAGGAATTTGAGGCGAGCCTGAGCAACATGCTCAAAACCCATCTCTACAAAAAATAAGAAAATTAGCCAAGCATGGTGGCACATGCCTGTGGTTCAAGGTATTCAGGAGGAAGAGGTGGGAGGATCACCTGAGCCCAGGGAGGTTGAGGCTGCAGTCAGCTGTGATCAAGCCATTGCCCTCCAGCCTGGGCAACAGATTGAGAGACCCCGTCTCAAAAAAAAAAAAAATTTTTCAGGATTTATCATGACTGAGGGCTGCATCTCTCCTGGAGAAACATCACCCTTGGGTACGAAACTAGGGAAGAAAAAAGGGCCTGGAAAATGGGATGTGTGAGGTGAGGGGTTTCTGGGGTCCTCACCCCAGCCTGCCTCATAGCTGTGCCCACCTCTACCCCATCCCCAGGGCAGCACCAGTGGCAGGAGCAAAATCACCACTCATCACCCTCTGCCAGGCACAGTGCTGGTTTCTGCTTCCTAAGATGACAAGCAGGGCCTCTCACCTCGGGGAGAGAAGGGAAGGCAACAGCCTTTGACCTGTGCTCCTGAATGGGGCATCTGTTCCTTTGAGGAGGCTTCAAGTCTTCTCCAGCAGGAGCAGAGCCTCTCTAGTGTGTGTGTGGTGTGTGTGGTATGTCGTGTGTGGCATGTGTGGCGTGTGTGGGATTATGTTTGTGGTGTATATGGCATGTATGTGTGGTGCACGTGTGTGGTATGTGTGTGTTGTGTGTTGTATGTGGTGTGGGTGTGATGTGTGTGGTGGGTGTGGTGTGTGAGTGTGGCATGTGTGGTGGGTGTGGTGTGTGGTGAGTGTGGTGTGTGTGTGGTAGGTGTGTGTGTGGTGAGTGTGGTGTGTGTAATGTGTGTGTGGTGAGTGTGGTGTGTGTAATGTGTGTGTGGGGTGTGTAGTGTGTGTGGGGTGTGTGTGTGTGGTAGGAGTGGGGAAGTGAGAGGGGGTTGGGATGTCATGTTCCACTGGACCCGGTAGTGCAAGGTCTTATTCTAGTAACAACTCCCAGACAGGCACTGTGGGACTTGGTGCCCTTCCAAGGGACTTTATGACCCTAAGACCCCACTATTCTGTGACAGTACCTGTGATTCACTCATGCATTCACAGAGCACACACACTTCCATGGAGCAGCTGCTATTGTGCTAGGTGCAAAGGACACAGGAATGTGTGGATCCTGTGATGCCCCTGCCCGTTTCCGGGAGTGATAGTGTATCATTTTCATTGTCTTAGGGAGGAAGGAAACCAGAAAGGGCCCAAGAAGAAAACAGGCCCTGGGACGCTCAGTGGCTGCCTTCCCTCCCTTTCCAAGAGGTTGTCAATATGGGCGCTGGGAATTTTGGTTTCACAGCTGCTTCCTGCATCCAAAACATTCCTCACCTCTGGTCGGTTCAATGTCCTTCTCTGTCAGGGCCTACCAGAGAGGGTGCTGGAGGGCTGGCCAGAGCCCAGTGGACACGTGAGAATGGGAGAGAGGTGAGGGTCTCCTTTCTCTTGGAAAGAGGCGTGAATGGGTCTTCACCTGACAGGCGAGCCCTCAGCTCCCAGCCCCAGCCTCTTTTCCTGGCCTGTAGGTTTCCCCTCCTTCCCGGCAATCTCTGACCTCATAAATGGATGGACAAGATTTTGTGGGAATATCCAGGGATGGGTGCAAGTTTACCTCAGCAGGGCTCAGGATCTAGCAGTGTTCATTGACCCTCCACAGTCTGAGTCACTCTTGTCTAAAATGAACAAAATGTGTCACCACACCTGTGTGTGCGCAGGTAAGAACATACTCTCTCGACACTTCAGAAACAAGGTTTCCGATCCCACTCAGGAGCCTGTGTTCCTGTGATCCTCCTGCTTCTCCAGAACTCAGAACCCGCAGAACCTCACCCAGTGCGAGGGGAGGCGAAGGGGACAGGAAGGGTCTGAGGTCAGGGACTCAGCTTGCGGAGGCGACCACTGTAGAAATGCCTGGGACGTCGTCGGGGGTCCCTGCATCATGTAGTCACGGTGGCGTGTTGAGGGGCGGGGGGCGGCGGGGCTTGGGAGGTGCCTCCTAATTCCATCTGTGAGCTCTGCGCCTGCAGGTGTGACCTTCACACCTCGGGTGGGCCTGGGGACCGAGTCCACAGAGCATGCAGTGGCCCGGGGTCTGGGACCGTAGTGCCCATGTGTCTCCGCGTGGGCCGCGTGCGAGCCGGGGTCCAGCTAGCAACTCCCAAGGCGCGCGCCCCGGGGGATCCGCGGCTGGAGACGCGTGCAGGCCCCAGGCCACTGGGACCCTGGCTCCGAGGCTGCCGGCCCGGAGTCGGGAACGAGGGCAGAGCGCCCTGGAACGCAGCGGCCGCGCGCCTCCTCCCTTGCCGCGTGGACTGGACGCTAACGGTGCGGGAGGCGCACGGGGCGAGGGATGCGGGGACCGTTGGCGCGGACACGGGTGGTGCCCAGGCCGGTGCGGGGGGTGGTGGAGACACCGCGCCGGGAGCGCCGAAGGGCTCTCCTGGCAAAATTGATGGAGTCAACCTGTGCATTCCGGGCTTGCCAGGTGAAGGGGTGTGCTGCATCGCACGCGCTTAGCGAAGCAGGGCTATCCATGGCTAAAAGAGAAAAAAAAATCAAAAGTATTCGATTAAAAAAAAATAGAGGCCGGGCGTGGTGGCTCACGCCTGTAATCCCAGCACTTTGGGAGGCCAAGGCGGGAGGATCACAAGGTCAGGAGTTCAAGACCAGCCTGGCCAACATGGTAAAACCTCACCTCTACTAAAAATACAAAAATTAGCCAGGCATGGTGGCACATGCCTGTAATCCCAGCTACTTGGGAAGCTGAGGCAGAAGAATTGCTTGGACCCCGGAGGCGGAAGTTGCAGTGAGCCGAGATTGCACCACTGCACTCCAGCCTGGGTGACAGAACGAGGCTCTATCTCAAAAAAAGAAATGGAGTCTCGCTATGTTGACCAGGTTGGTCTCGAACTCCTGGCCCCAAGCCTCCCTCCTCGGCCTTGCAAACTGCTGGGATTACAGGCAGGAGCCATTGCGCAGGGCCCAAAGGTATCTATCTTTTGAAGAAGTATCGACGTAATCATCATGGGAAGGGTCAGAGCTTTGTTGTGCTTCTTTACACTTACCTTCTGGTTTGGTACTATTTTGAGTATTCACTACTCTTGGGGGTGGTAGGTAGGTCGGGCCTCAGTTGGGGCCAGCTGGAGGGTGGCGAGGTGGCAAGCCTTCAACACCTTCAGAAGCCTGGTCAGTAAAGGTGGTGTGCGTTGGCCTGTGGAGAATGACAGCAACAAGGGCCTGGCCCAGAGGCAGCACACTTTCTCTGGACGCATCCCTAGGCCAGCCCAGAGCCTCCCAGTGGGAGCCTCCATCTGGACTCAAGGTTCCTTTTCCCCCACCCCAAGTGGAGTCTCTGGGTCCTGCCCAATGCCCAGTGCTTCCGCCCTCCATCAGCCCACTCCGAGGTCCGTTCCTCTCCTCCCGGGTCCAGCGGCTTCACTCTCATTAACAACAGCATTTATTGGACCCCTACTGGAGACAGGTTGTTTTTTGAAAGGTGGAAAAGTTGTGGCTCAAAGGCGTTAAGTAGCTCAGCCCTAGGTAGTAGCAAGTGGCAGAGCGGGGATCTGAACCCTTTCCCGAGCCTGGGTGCCTTTTGGCTCTTGGCCCTCCCTTGGATCCTGAGCATGGTCTAGAAGCCCTAGACATGCCTATCTATGCTCCAGTGCTTAAAAGCCATATCTCCATGTCCCCTGGGGCTGGCCTGTGGAACCTTAAAGAAGGCAGGCTGCCTTTTGGCCCTGTCTTAGCACTGCCATTCCCTTCAGCTCCTTAACACTCTCCTTGCCAAGGGAGCTCAGCAGTCCCCACTTAAGTCAGGGAAATCGTGAAAAAAATTTGAGCTGGGAGTTGATGGCTTCCTAAGGCTGCTGGATCACAGCCACATTATAGTTACTGAAGAAAGAGTCTCCCTTCTGGAAAAACATGGCCAGGGAGATTAGGTTGACCAAACCAGCACCCTTCTTCTCTCCACTTGTACCCCAGGTGGTCTTTCTTGCTTCTCAGAGATAGGTGGCAAGTGGCTGCCCCACAGCACCCAAATCCTGGAAGATAAGCAAGCTATGTTGTCGTCTGCTCAGAACCCCTGCTCTCTAGGTCCCACTGCTCCCAACAGTTAGGTAGTGGGAGTCCTAGGGAGTTGGAGAAAACCTCATTGGACGCACTTGCAGGGTAAGCAACCTCTCCACCACCAGAAGCAGTCTTGGACGTGGCTCTTACCACTGTGATTGCCATCCCTTGCCTTCTTAAAGGGTGTAGAAGATCCAGGATCTTCTTGCTTCCTAGCTAAAATGTGTTCAAAGAGGTTGGAGACACAGCCTCAGGCACTGGGTGTGGGGAGGCCTATAGACCTCCCCAGCATGAGGGTGGGGCGGATGAAGGAATATCAGTGTTTCCTCCATAGCCACACTCATGGCCCCTGGGCACCCCCTTCAACCTCATGATAGCCAGAAAAAAGAAGAGCAAAGAAACTGTGCCTAGGCCAATTTAAAGTTGAAAGGAGGTGAGCACAGTGGCTCATGCCTGCAATCCCAGCATTTTGGGAGGCTGAGGCGGGAGGATCACTCGAGGCCAGGAGTTCAAGACCAGCCTGGGCAACATAGCAATATTCCGTCTCAACAGAAAATTTAAAAATTAGCTGGGTGTGATGGTGCATGACTGTAGTCCCAGCTACTTGGAATGGTGAGGTGGGAGGATCACTTGAGCCCGGGAGGTTGAGACTGCAGTGAGCTGTTATGACACCACTGCACTCCAGCCTAGACAGCAGAGACCCCAGCTAAAAAAAAGGTTGAAAGGCCCAGATTCTCACTAGGGTTAGGCAATACATCAGGGGTCTACTTAGCTCTGTTAAAGCTTATTGGTCTCTTACCAAGACAGGAAGTAAGCCAGGACAACTGGAGGTTTCCTTGGGTCTAGCCAACTACCCTACCAGAGAGGCTTCCGGGGAACCAGGCTGCTAAAGAGTTGACAACGGCCACTTTCACTTTTGTGGGCACAGGGCTGAGAAGAAGGAAAAGGAGCAAGAGAGGCTCTCTTGGACTTTCAAAACATGGCTTTAGGAGTTGCCACTCGGGATGCAATCCTTAGACTCAATCTGATCCCTTTGTTAAAACGGCATAATGTTTATTTACAATATTGGTACAGTTTGAGTGACAAGTCAGGACTTACACAAAAGCAAAAACATTCTTTTTGAAGTGAGTGGCAGGCAGTAGACTTTCCCTACACCTGCCAGAAGCAAGACAGACAAACAGACCTATAAACATTATGAACTAGGCAGATGGACACTGGCCTTTTTGCTTCTTGGAAGGAACTGAAAAAATGCATAAAAACAACCTTGGGTGCTGCACCCTTCAACACTGAAACTACACTGTGGAGGGAGGAGGGGCCCACTGAGGCAATTCCCCAGCACAAGAAACAGTGTGAACCACCAAGAAATCCTAGTTGGTAGGACAAAGCCAATGTCTTAATGCCTGGCCAAGATCTTGGTTCAGAGGCACTGCCTCAGCTGAGATTGGAGACAAGTCCTTAGTCTTGGTCCCAATCGCTACAGAGTCTACTCGGGTGGAAAGATACCCTTCGGTTTTCTTTGGTTGGCTTTTCTGCCTGCTGTGTGCATTGACATCTCGCGGGGGTTTCAGCGGCTACATGTGGGGAGGTGGTGGCAAAGTGGCTACAGTGTGATGCAGTTTTAATAAAAATTTTATTACACAGCCATAATGTAATCAACGCTTCTCCAAATCCAAATGATACTAAATACAGATCTACATGGTGGATCAGAATGACTCCAGCGAATTATCTGGATTCTATAATTTTATGTTTTTTAAAACCAGAAATCAAAAAAAAGTCCAAGTTCATCATGATAGGAGAGGTCCCAGCAGCTCCAGGACTCTGCTGAAGTCCAGGCAATGTTAACAGTCTGTGATTCCACATTTACACAATAGTCTATAAAGAGTTTCGGTCAATGGACTATTCAAGTATATATGATTTTAACGAGTCCATCACCACTCCTTTGCCCAAGTGAACTGTGTCACAGCTACTACATAGCTGTGTTACAGTCATATTTAGCAATTTTACAATCATAATACTCCTTTAAAACCATCCATTGCTGCTTTAAAAATAAAGTAAACTAAGTTAAAGCGACACTGAGGCTCTACTAAACCCAGAAGTTACCAAGTTCATTTTTATGTTTAAATACAACTTACAAGTCCATGATTTCCCATCGTCCCCCTTCCTTGTACGAAAGCAGGGTGAGGAAGTACAAAGCAGAGCTTTTAGATTCGCCTCTCGTGGAGACCGGAGCTCTCAGCTGTTCCTTTAGCTTAGCGCTTGGTATATAGAGTCAGCTGTACTTTGTTCTGAAAGATTGTTAAATGCCACTTTTATTTACACTTGGAGCTTTACACCTGAGAATGATTATCAAGCAGTCAGCTTATCTCTTTTCAAACATTTCATAAAGACATACACACACCTCTGCTGGCTTTGCCCTAGCTGCACGACAATATATATGCTGACCATATATATGTATACACACACAAAACTGCACATGCTTGAAACATTTGCAACCTAAATCCTTTTGAGACGGAGTCTCACTCTGTCACCCAGACTGGAGTGCAGTGGCATGATCTTGGCTCACCACAACCTCCGCCTCCCAGGTTCAACGGATTCTCCTGTCTCAGCCCCCCGAGTAGCTGGGATTACAGGCGTGCACCACCATGCCCGGCTAAGTTTTGTAGTTTTAGTAGAGGTGGGGTTTCACCGTGTCAGACTGGTCTTGAACTCCTGACCTCAGGTGATTCACCCGCCTCAGCCTCCCAAAGTGCTGGGATTACAGGCGTGAGCTACCGTGCCTGGTGTAACCTAAATCTTTTTGTGTTTGCTCTCCACATTCATATTCAGAAATTTCTCTTAAAAACAAAATGTAATTCTTGCCAAAACAGCAAAACAGAATCACTAGGAAGAGGCTGGTATACTGGGTGAGAAAAATAAGTTCTACGTTCAGCCAAGAAGCTGTGGGCTGTACCCACGGGATGAGCAAGACATTCACTGCCCTCCCTGGTACCTGGCCATAGGCTTCCCTCCCACACCTGCCAGGACACAGCCTGCAGGTCAGGGGGCTAAACTGGGGAGTTTTCTCCAAAGTTGGGAAGGGATGGGGAAGAGTAGGTGGGAATGGGGAAGTTACACAGCTACAGCAGTCAGGCCTGTTTAGTAAGAAGAATCACATTTAATGAGTTTCTTTCTTGCAGTTTCAGATGCTCAAGTACAGCTGAAAAAAATCTGAAACAGCTATAGACCCATGACAGACTGATACAAAGAGTACTGCATTTTAAAAAAATGATAAAAAAATCCACACACTTACACACACACACACACACACTCTCGCTCTCAAATTAGACACCCCCCCCCCCCACAAATGTACACTTTTTGGAAACTAAACTGGTTTTGAAACCCCTTCTTCCAAAAAGAAGGGCAGAAGAGAAAGATGAAGAGAGGAAGGAGGACCGCAGGTGCCCAATCCCGCTCCCTCCACAAGGTCAGGTGCCGAATGTTCAATGGGTGGGCCAAGGCAGTCTGTAGAGGAGACCGCCTGGTGCTGCTGCTATTGCCCCAGGGGCTCCAGCAAGATTCCCAGCTCCATGGTAATACTGAATGCGTGCAGAGTGGCCAATGAACTGCGCGGTTAAAAAAACAAAAGGCAAACACAAATCTAAAGACATGGATAAAGCCCAAGAGAGCCCAGGCCCACACTGAGTGGGGCCCTGGGGGAGGGGAGGCTGGTGGGAGATGGTGTGCAAACAAGGGAGGTCTATACAGCAAATGGTTTATATTACAGATGACTGGCAGTTTAGAGTCTCTTCCCAGTTCAACAGCTGCTCCAGCCCAAAGAGGCTAAATCAAAGGAAAGGAGGAAAGGTGGGACGCTGCGATGGGGCATGCAGGGTCAGAAGCAGCAGGCTGGGTGTGCTCAAATAAGCCCTCGTCGTTTTTTGTAGTCTTCCAAGTTCAGAGATCTCCTTGGAGCCCCATCCTTGGCTGGCGGAGCCTTGGAGGTGATGGCTAAAGCCTTTGACTCTGTGGGAAAGAAAAGCAAATTGGCAGCTGAGGTCTAACAAAGTCCTCTTAGTCCTGTGCTGCACTCCTGCAGGCAGCCTCCTGACTGTGGCCCCGTTCCCTGTCACCATACCCGCAGCCTGTCTTGGCCTGGCCTGTGGATGCTGATGAGCCAACATTCCCCTTTCTTCCCTAAAAGTGGGCTTCCTTGTTGCCCCAGAGAACCATGGATCCATCTGGTTCTCAGCCCTCACCACCTGCCCCACCCTCACATACCTGAGCTGGGAACTTGTAAGTCAATCTTCACATCAAAATCGTGTACTTTGAACAGATCTTCTGAGAGGTCACTGGCTGACTTAGAATTCAAATCTTTATCTTTGCCTTGACCCTGGAATGTAAAGAGGAAAACTAATGGTAAGAGCATAAATGCAAGTGGATTTCAAGCAGCAGCAGCCACTAACGGTACAAAGCTCTTATCTGAGTTCATTAGATTTTCCTACTAAGGCCCCTTTCTGATTCCTTCTCTCAGAGGGAGGCAACAGACAAAGAGCTTTCTCTCCTGAAGGCTAAAGGCACAGAGAAGAGGGCGGGCTTGTGTCTGTGGTATGAGTATAGAAAGGGTGGGCTTAAGACAACGGGTCACTTCCTGACCTAACATTTCAGAAGTCCTGAGACCAGTTAAACTCCAACAGGAAAAGACTTAACTTGGATGGAAAACTACTTTTTTTTTTTTTTTTTGAGATGGGAGTCTCGCTCTTGTCACCTAGGCTGGAGTACAATGGGGCAATCTTGGCTAACTGCAACCTCCCCGTCCCAGGTTCACGCGATTCTCCTGCCTCAGCCTCCTTAGTAGCTGGGATTATAGGAGCCTGCCACCACGCCCAGCTAATTTTCTTTCTATTTTTAGTAGAGACGGGGTTCTACCATGTTGGCCAGGCTGGTCTCGAACTCCTGACCTCAGGTGATCCGCCCACCTCCGCCTCCCAAAGTGCTGGGATTACAGGCCTGAGCCACTGCGCCCAGCAAGAAAACTGCTTTTAAATGTTCCATTTTCAACGAGCTTTCACTTTTACAATGTCTGATCTTTGTATGTTGTCTCTCCTCCTGTGAAGCTGGCAGGGTATATAGTAGTACCCTCATTTTATACAGGAGAAAAGGGGATGCTGAGGGCTAGAAGCCAGCTGCCGAAGGACATAGTCAAGGCCCTAGGTAAGTAGTGGTGTTAGGTTTGGAATTAAAGTTGTCTGTTGATTATATCTGTAAATAACTGGGATGGAGAAGGGACTCCAAGAGGGACTCCCTGTTCCTCAAGGTGGAAAAATCAAGCCCAAACTAGACAAGGTACTTGTTCGGTGTCTCAGCCAGCAGCCTCACTCAGCAGGCAACAGGGTGGTACCACACTTGCCTTGCTCATTTCCTTTGGAGCATCTGGTAACACTCCAGAACCGTATTTTGCATTCAGCTGGGCCAAGATGGCAGCTTGAACAGCTGGGTCTCTGGACTGAGAGAGAAAATAACTCATTTTAGAGATTGTTTGACACTGACAGAGTCCTACTGCCAGATTCTTTCCCACCTACCAAACTAACATCACAAGCACCACAGCCGACCCATCAGCAGCTAGTGGGGTTTTCCTCAAAGGCAATTACAAGCTTGAAAGCCAAGCCCAGCCCAGCCAGGCCCTAGCTAAGGGATACATTACTAATGTCTGCTGCACTGTAAACCCACCCTGATACAGGAGGATCAGTCACTAGGTTTTTATAAATCCATGCCACGTTTTCACTACCTATATGCCCTATAGCAAGATAAAAAAGGAAGTATCCAGACCCAAGAGCTCCAGACAAGCAAATCCCAGCTAAGAAAACATTATTTTTAACTTCGTTATTAATTTCCTAATGGAACTCATTTTGTGTCCCAGAATCTAGGTCCTGACTAAAACGTCCTCTTTCGGCACTCACATTAGAAACGATGGTAGGCTTGCACTGCCGCCGAGTAAACGGATCCATCTGTTGGTTTTTCATGTTGTGACTTTCAGCCTGAAACAGAAAGCATGCACCACACAACTGTACCTCCATCCCCCTCCTCTCATTCACCATAAGCTCACAGGCAAATAAGTCTTTGCACGGGACTGAAAAAAAAAAAAAAAAAGCTATTATCCTTTTCCTTTTTTTTTTTTTTTAATTTTTTTTTTGAGATAGACTCTCGCTCTGTCACCTAGGCTGAAGTGCAGTGGCGGAATCTCAGCTCACTGCAACCCTGCCTCTCAGGTTCAAGTGATTCTCCTGCCTCAGCCTCCAGCAGCTGGGACTAACGGTGCAAGCCACCACACCCAGCTAATTTTTTTATTTTTAGTAGAGACAGGGATTCGCCATGTTGGCCAGGCTGGTCTCAAACTCCTGACCTCAGGTGATCCACCCACCTCAGCCTCCCAAAGTGCTGGGATTACAGGCGTAAGCCACCGTGCCCGGCTAATTTTTTTTATTTTTAAAATGGATTCTCAATCTTTTGCCCAGGCTAAAGTGCAGTGGCCCGACAGCTCACTGCAACCTCCGCATCCCAGGTTCAAGTGATTCTCGTGCCTCAGCCTCCCAAGTAGCTGGGATTACAGGCGGGCACCACCATGTCCGGCTCAGTTTTGTATTTTTAGGAGAGACAGGGTTTTGTCACGTTGGACAGGCTGGTTTCAAACTCCTGACCCCAGGTGACCCACCCGCCTTGGCCTCCCAAAGTGCTGGGATTACAGGCGTGAGACACCGCGCCCGGCATATTATCCTTTTCCCTTCAAGAATACCAGAGTACATATGGGGGAAACAACCAAGAAACAGAAATTGAGAAAAAACAAATACCTGTGGAGTAGAATCTAAGGATGGGAAGAGGTAGGACAGGGCAGAAGACTGCTGCTTTTCATTATGAATAAATTATATCGATGTACGTGGACATACAGAGAGAGTGTGTATATGTTAAGTGCCTATGTTATTTCAATAATTAAAAAATAAACTTAGGCAAGATGTAGAAAAGATGTCATGGTTTATTAATTAACTTTGTTTTAGTGATTCAGATAAAGTTTTCTTACCACAAGGGCCTTCTCAGACTCTACAATGTTCCACTCCCGGTTCCGCTGGTTGATGTAACTGTGGGGTGAGTAAGAGGGATGAGTCAGTGGCTGTGAAACAAGGGAGGGAGGGAACCACTGAGCCCTGAACCCAGATATCTATGGGGTCAGTGCAGCACAGGGTGTACAGGCCACAGGCTTGCCTGATAATTTTGGCCAAGGTCTGTGGGCCAAAAATCGGCTCCATAACACACCTGATAGCGGATATGTTCTTGGTCCGCTGGCGGTCCAGGGCCTCTGCCCGTTCCTCCAGCTCATTCAGTTGATCTTGGATTTGTTTGGCCTTGTCCTGATCCCCCAGGTCCTCAGCCATGGCCTACACACAGAGAGATGTGTGAGTGAGTTCTTGGCTACATACAACTGACTCCATATCAAGTATCCCCTTACTTCTAGCACAGGCAAAGATATCTCATGTGGTGAGCAAAGGACAGGAGATGTGGAAGAATATTGTATAAGTACATTACAAATACAAGATATAATTTATATTATAGTAGTGCACGGTACAATGGGGAACACCTTCCCATACAACTACCTGGCTGTGGGTCCCTGGTGGCAGTAGAACCCCAGGCCTCATAGGGTGGCTAAACCAGCATAACAAGGCCCACCCCAACCCAATGTGAAGAATGGAAAATCACCAGCCACAGGTGGCCTTGACAGTGTCATCTGTCTGTTCAGACTCAGTGTTAAATACCACCCCAGGGTCTATTTTATTACACAGGAAACTGAAGTGACTAGAAAGTAAGAAGACTGGCATGCAGAAGATCAGTTTGAATTTAGGGAATGGAAAATGGCCAAGGAACGTTGCCCAGGTGCCAAGAACACACTGTGTTGCTTACGATCGAGCCCAGAATTTTCTCCCAATCCTGCCACCGCTAACTTGGCAGAGGACGAACAAGTTTGATTTCCACATCTCCTTACAGGATGAGGAAAGAGGCTCGAGTACAACTCCTTACCTTTTCCTTCAGTAGCTGAGTCTTCTTCATAGCGTAGTTGGGTGGAGCTTTTCTGAACCTTTCTTTCTCTTTTACAATCTGTACCAGAGAGGAGATACCAGCAGTGAGGTATTCCTAAGCTATTTTTGTAGACAGGCTAAGTGAGCCCATTTTGGATGCAAACAGCTAGTTACAAGGGGGCTGCTCTTCCTATAGCAGTGTCATGCCCCAGAGAGAGAGAGAGCGGGTTCATTCCAAGGGATACTATGCTGCTTCCTGGGTCACGGAGATTCTTCTGGGACAGTCTGAAGGAACATGCACCAAGAAACAGCAGCCCAAGGGCCTGGTAGTGTAAGGCTAGCCACTGTCCAAGAGAACAGAGATCAAATAATTTTACCAAGATGTTTTAGAGAAGGAAAACTCTTGAAGGATCAAGCCTAGCAGAATACAGATCCCTGAACCCTAAATACACTTTAGTGTATGTAGCCTCATTTGTTGTCTCATCTGAACTCTGAATACACTTCAGTCTATGTTAGCCTCATCCGGACAGGAGAATGTATAGAAAAAAGCTTGATGAACTATAAATAATAAGGTAGTAATATTAGTACTCCCTCATTTTCATGCATAGCTAAAAATGTCAAGATATAGGGAAATAAAAGAGAATCATGTTCTTCTCTCAATACTGGTTCTTGATGAACCTCCGGGCTCTGGGGCACCAGGTTTCTTACCTCTTCAATGTCCTGATCATTGAATTTATAATTAAGAGCTTCTTTAATAGATAACTCCTTTTTATTGATTTCATCTAGAGTGGGCAACTGCATGCCAGCAGAGAACATCTGGATCAAAAACACGATAAAAGATTATTAGTAAGGGATTTTGGAGAGATATTTTCTCAACGTGCACGAACAACTGCTAGGTAATCTCTAGCCACGTACCGCTTCTTTCCACTTCATAAACTCACTTTCGGTGAATTCTTGGTTTGAGACAAACTCTAAACGGAACACGCGTTGGTCATTGCCATGCCTACATAAAAGAGAGACAGCATCTCCAAGAAATGTGCATGTTGACTGTAGTACAAGCAAAGCAACCTTACCAGACTATGTACCACCTATATATACCTATTGCAGTGGTTCTCAATCCTAGCTACCCTATAAAATCATCCCAGGCTGTTTTAATGAGCTGCCAAGATTGAGATCCCAAAGCTAGCACTGGAAACCAAATGGGCTTGGTCAGTGCTTCAAAAGTCAATTTACAATAAAATCCATTACAGTCAACATCAACAATATGCAACAGAGCCTGGGACAGGCGTACATGCCTGTGGTCGCAGCTCCTCACGAGACTGAGGTGGGAGGATCACCTGAGCCCAGGAGTTCCAAGCTGCAGTGCACTATGATGGCACCTAGAGCAGTGCCTGGCACACTGTACATTCGGTAAATATTTGCTGAGTGAATGACACTTTCATTGTATTGAAGAGGAAATGAAGTCCATAAAAATGATCTTTCTTGTCACAGATGAGGTTATGAGATGGAGCCAGAACCAGAAGCAAGCCTCTTGGCCATGCTTGCCAAGGAAATGCCAGCGAGGCTCTGGGAGGGTCTCTCACAACCCGACATTTCCTTTCTCTGTGTCCTACCCCTTCATATCTTTAGTTCCCTCTAGAGGAGAGAATATCCTACCTTCCCTATAGACAAAGATGGAATACAAGTCTCCCTCCAAGTGGACCTTGTGGGGATTGCATACATAGCGTTCATGGTAACAAGGAACATCACACAGAGAGAATAGCAGCCCCCAAAGCCAGTGCCTGTTTGAAGTGGAAGCAGAAGCTGCCCCAGAAGTGTCTCCTACCGTAGTTGCAGCCCTTTGTTTGTTCTGGTGCCGCCTAGTTGGTAAACTTTGGCGGTTTCCACAACACCCGTAATCTCAGCGACCTAAGTGAGAGGACAGAGACACTAGTCAAAACCAGACTCTTCCAGAGCTTTCCACAACGCTCTTCCTTTGCGTCTCTCTACCTGAACGCAGACAACTGATCGAGTGCTGAGTGGAGCCCACAGCTGCCAGGGGTTCTGGGCACCTTTCTCAGGTTTAGAATCCAGATGGCCAAGCAAAGGGAGCCTTGTGCCCAGGAGGAGCAAGTGCCAGCAGAAGAGGAGCCTGGTGGGGCCCACTGGAAGCTTTTCCTCCAACTAATTCTAACTTACAAGGGATGTATTTGGGATATCACCAGTTGATTTTTATCAACCAAACGTGAAGACCATGTAGGTCAGTTTCTGTTGCCAAGCGTTTCAGGATATGGCATGGCTGCAGGTCCTCATACAAGGGGATAACCCACATAAAAACCAGAAAAGAATAAAACAAAACAAAAACAAACCAGGCTGGGTGCCGAGGTTCAGGCCTATAATTCCAGCACTTTGGGAGGCTGAGGTAGGAGGATTACTTGAAGCCAGGAATTTGAGACCAACCTGGCCAACACAGAGAGACCCAGTCTCTCTCTCTCTTTTTTTTTTGTTTTTGAGACAAAGTCTTGCTCTGTCGCCCAGGCTGGAGTGCAGTGGCATGATCTCGGCTCACTGCAACCTCTGCCTCCCTGGTTCAAGCATTCTCCTGCCTCAGCCGCCCAAGTAGCTGGGACTACAGGCACGTGCCACCACGCCAGGCTAATTTTTTGTATTTTTAGTAGATGGGGGTTTCACCACGTTAGCCAGGATGGTCTCGATCTCTTGACCTCATGATCCGCCCACCTCCCAAAGTGCTGGGATTACAGGCGTGGGCCACCACGCCCAGCCGAGACCCAGTCTCTACAAAAAAGAAAAAAAAATTAGTTGGGCATAGTGGCGTGCACCTACAGTCCTAGCTACTTAAGAGGCTGTCGTAAGAGGATCGTTTGAGTCCAGGAGTTCAAGGTTGCAGTGAACTATGATCACACCGCTGCATGCTAGCCTGGGCAACAGGGCGAGATCCTATCTCAAACAGGCTGGGCACAGTGTCTCCAGTGTCTCACGCCTGCAAACCTAGCACTTTGGAAGGCCAAGGCAGGAAGATAGCTTGAGTCCAGGAGTTCCAGATTAGCCTGGGCAACATGGTTAAGACACTGTCTCAAAAAAAAAAAAAAAAAAAAAAAAGCCCAACACCTGGGCTGGGCGCGGTGGCTCACGCCTGTAATCCCAGCACTTTGGGAGGCCAAGGAGGGCAGATCTCGAGGTCAGGAGATCGAGACCATCCTGGCTAACAAGGTGAAACCCTATCTCTACTAAAAATACAAAAAATTAGCTGGCGTGGTGGCGGGTGCCTGTAGTCCCAGCTACTCGGGAGGCTGAGGTAGGAGAATGGCGTGAACCCAGGAGTGGGAGCTTGCAGTGAGCCGAGATCGCGCCACTGCACTCCAGCCTGGGCGACAGAGCGAGACTCCGTCTCAAAAAAACAAAACAAAACAAAACAAAAAACCAACACCCAGCACTTTAGGAGGCTGAGGCCAGAACATACTTGAGGCCCGGAGTTTGAGACCGGCATAAGAAACAGAGAGAGGCTGTCGCTACAAAAAATTTTTTTAAAATCCCAAAGTGAGGCCAGGCACGGGGGCTCACACCTGTAATCCCAGCACTTTGGGAGGCCGAGGCGGGCGGACCACAAGGTCAGGAGATCGAGACCATCCTGGCTAACATGGTGAAACCCCATCTCCACTAAAAATACAAAAAATTAGCCAAGCGTGGTGATGGGTGCCTGTAGTCCCAGCTACTAGGGAGGCTGAGGCAGGAGAATGGCGTGAACCCAGGAGCCAGAGTTTGCAGTGAGCAGAGATCATGCCACTGAACTCCAGCCTGGGCCACATAGCGAGACTCCGTCTAAAAAAAAAATAGCCAGGTGTGGTGGCGTGTGCCTGTAGTCCCAGCTACTCGGAGGCTGAGGCATGAGAATCGCTTGAACCCAGGAGGCAGAGGCTGCAGTGAGCCGAGATCGTGCCACTGCACTCCAGCCTGGACAACAGGGTGAGACTCTGTCTCCAAAAATAAAAAACAAAAAATTAAAAATAAGGCCGGGCTCAGTGGCTCATGCCTATAATCTCAGCACTTTGGGAGGCTGAGACAGGTGGATCACCTGAGGTCAGGAGTTCAAGACCAGCCTGGCCAACATGGTGAAACCCCGTCTCTACTAAAAATGCAAACATTAGCTAGGCACGGTGGCGGGCGCCTGTAACACTAGCTACTCGGGAGGCTGAAGCAGGGGAATTGCTTGAACCCCAGAGGCGGAGGTCGCAGTGAGCCAAGATTGTGCCATTGCACTCCAGCCTGCGCGACAAGAGCGAAACTCTGTCTGAAAAAAAATAACAAATAAATAAAAATAAAAATAGGCCAGGTGCGGTGGCTCAAGCCAGCACTTTGGGAGACCGAGGCAGATGGATCACAAGGTCAAGAGTTCAAGACCATTCTCGCCAACACAATGAAACCCCGTCTCTACTAAAAATACAAAAATTAGCCAGGTGTGGTGGCATGCGGCTGTAGTCCCAGCTACTTGGGAGGCTGAGGCAGGAGAATCACTTGAACCCGGGAGGCGGAGGTTGCAGTGAGCCAAGACCACACCATTGCACTCCAGCCTGGGTGACAGAATGAGACTCCATCTCAAAAAAAAAAAAAAAAAGGTAAAATAAAATATAAATAAATAAACAAATCCCAAAGTGTTGGGATTACAGGTGTGAGCCACTGTGCCCAGTCCACCTAGACCACAGAAGCAGTGCTGGAACCTACATAATAACCTGTATTAGTTTGGAGGGTTTTTTTTAACCTCAATGCAATTCCCTGGCATAGAAGTCACTTGGTATGCAACATGAAACTTTTCATTCATTGGTTTTTCAAATGAACAAATCTTTTAGATTATGTAATTCCTAATGAACACTTCATAGATGCCTCCCTTCTGCCTTTTATACTGAAGGGGGAATAGAGAAAATTATTCTACATCCAAATCTTCCAGGCCCTTGGGCTCCAAGTCCTCTTCTTGGCGACAAGTCATGAAGGATTCCTGGGCACCTCACTGCTCTATGGGGATCCCACTTGGAGTCTACTTTCCATCAAATGCTGACAGAAGAGTGACAGATTTTTTCAATAGCTCCTGCCCTCAGTTGAGCCTAATTACACTGAAACCATGAACAATTGTCCAAGGGAAGAAATACCAACCCGGTAAACTGGTTTGCTGTTGTGGTTTCCAATGCCAATCCGCACAAAACATCCTGTGACAGTTTTAGCAAAGAAGGGCATGTGACACCAGCGTTCTAGCTTATGCCGTGATAATCGAACCCGATTCAATTCTTCAGGTAAGGAAACTGGTTGGGATTTTGGAGGGATCTCTTCTTTCCTAAGAGGAACAAAGGGGCACTGGAAAAAATGTTCATCATAAAAACAGAACAAGACAGAGAAACAATATCAACTCCTCAAAACTTAACCAAAGTACGTGTGCCTAGCCTAGGAGGAGAAGTAAATGAAGCACCAGCAAAGACTTGTAATAGGATCCTGTTCCTGACCAGTAGCGTGAGCTGTTTCAAATGAGGCTGCCATCTTAGATAACCCATCAGAGTTAAGAAAATGAATGAAAGCTCCAGGCCAACCTGAGAATGACACGAAGTCAGTTCCTATCTTCCCGGCCCAGGTGAAATGTCCAAGCGTACAGGCTAGCAGCCAAATGAATGGGCTGATGTGCTGGGGAACTCAGTTCAGCAAACCAAAGGTAACCAAGTCAGAGTAAGTGGCTGAACCAGGGAGATTTTGGAAATGACACCAAGCTCTTCCTCAAAAACCCACCTATCCTGCCTACTAGACCAAAATGTACAAGAGCTTACTCCTCTTCTTCATCAGACGACGATGTTCGAGATGAGCGGTCTGACTTTTCACTGGATTTGTCATCCTCTTCCTCCTCTTCATCATCAGAGTAGACCTCACTGGTTTTTAATGGCTGTTTTTTGGCAAGGAGCTCAGCTAGAAAGAAAGGAGAGATGTTTACCTAGGTTTTCTCAACAAGAAAATTAATTCATCCTTGAAAAAGAACTTGAAATGGAAGAGGACTCAAATACACAGCTCTGTCCTCTCTAGACTGGATTGTGCTAACTGGGGGTATATACAGAAATGAGTTAAAACACAGAGTTAAAATTATTCAGGTGCCAAATATCAGGCCCCAACAGATGAAAAAAGGGCTGGGAGACTGATACTAAGTGGGCAGAAAGGGTCACTAACACTACTGACAGTTCTCTTTTATGGCACTCAAGACACTTGACTATGGGGAGGAAAGAGGGGGAAAGACTCATGATGAATTCAGAAGCTTCTGAGGAAAACTTAAAATAGGGGAGTGGCTGAATCACCACTGGTACATCTACCAATGAACTACTATGCAGCTATAAAAAAGGAATGTGGGGACGGGTACGGTAGCTTACGCCTGTAATCTCAGCACTTTGGGAGGCAGAGGCAGGTGGATCACTTGAGGTCAGAAGTTCGAGACCAGCCTGGTCAATATGGTGAAACTCTGTCTCTACTAAAATACAAAAATTAGCCAGGCGTGGTGGCCGGCATCTGTTATCCCAGCTACTCGGGAGGCTGAGGCAGGAGAATCGCTTGAACCCGGGAGGCAGAGGTTGCAGTGAGCCAAGATTATACCACTGCACTCCAGCCTGGGCAACAGAGCAAGACTCCGTCTCAAAAAAAAAAAAAAAAAAAAGGAACGTGGCCAGGCATGGTGGCTCATGCCTGCAATCCTAGCACTTTGGGAGGTCGAGGTGGGTAGATCACTTGAGCTCAGGGGTTTGAGACCAGCCTGGGCAACATGGTGAATCTGCATCTCTACCAAAAATACAAAAAACTAGCCAGGAGTGGTGCCTAAAAAAAAAAAAAGAGAGAGAAAACTGTGTATAGTATGCTACCATTAATCTAAGATGGGAGGTGAATCTGTGTACTTATGATTTAAAAAGAAAAAAGAATAATATAAAAAAATTTTAGGCTGGGAATGTTGGCTCATGCCTGTAATCCCAGCACTTTGGGAGGCCAAGGCAGGCGGATCACTTAAGGTCAGGAGTTCAAGACCACCCTGGCCAACATGGCTAAAACCCATCTCTACTAAAAATACAAAAAAAATTAGCCAGGTGGTGGTGCACGCATGTAGTCTCAGCTACTCAAGAGGCTGAGGTGGGAGAATCGCTTGAACCTGGGAGGTGAAGGTTGCAGTGAGCCGAGATCGCGCCACTGCACTCCAGACTGAGTAAGAGGGCGAGATCCTGTCTCAAAAGAGAGAGAGAGAGAGAAAGATGGATGGACGGATGGACGGAAGGAAGGAAGGAAGGAAAAATAACTGCAGTGGATTAAAACACATAAAGCGTGTTAAAAATCATGAGTTCACAAGGATATTCAAAATAAATAAAACTCATCGGTCATCTTTGGAAGTTGCTAAAAACTATCTCTCCTTCTCTCCTTAAAATATTGCAGAAACAGGGTCTCACTATATTGCCCAGACTGGTCTTGAATTACACATGTGAGCCACTGTACCTTGCCAGAAACTATCTCATTCTTTCAAAAACTGCTGATAAGATTCTCTAAACTTAAATTCGTCAAAAACTGCTGATAAGATCAAAAACAGCTGATAAGATTCTCTAAACCTACTTAATGCATTTAGTCTCTAAACTTAAATTCTTCAAAAACTGCTGATAAGATCAAAAACAGCTGATAAGATTCTCTAAACCTACTTAATGCATTTAGTCCTCCAACATGAATCTACATGGGTTGCAAAAACTTAGAGCTTTTATGTAAACTAAAGGAAAATTAATCAAGCATTTATCTTGCCTTTCCTGTTCAAAACGTGCCTGGGGGGTAACTAAATAGCTAATTAGAAGTTTCTCTTTAGGCCGGGCATGGTGGCTTCTGCCTGTAATCCCAGCACTCTGGGAGGCCGAGGCAGGTGGATCACGAGGTCAGGAGATCAAGACCATCCTAGCTAACACGGTGAAACCCCGTCTCTACTAAAAATACAAAAAATTAGCCAGGCGTGGTGGCGGGTGCCTGTAGTCCCAGTTACTTGGGAGGCTGAGGCAGGAGAACAGCGTGAACTTGGGAGGCGGAGCTTGCAGTGAGCCGCCATCCTGGCGAAAAACAAAAAACACCAACAAAAAAAAAAAAAAAAAAAAAAAAAAAAAAAAGAGTTTCTCTTCATAGAAGCAGTCTAGATAATGAATGAGGAAAGAATCACAGATTCGAAATATCACCATTTTGCAACTCCTAATGAATTAAATTGTCTAGGTAATGACCATCAATGGCTACTAGGACAGAACACATTATTATTATTATTTATTTATTTTTCTTTTTTTTTTTTCTTTTTGAGACAGAGTCTCACTCTTGTTGCCCAGGCTGGAGTACAATGGTAGGATCTTGGTTCACTGCAACCTCCACCTCCCGGGTTCAAGCGATTTTCGGTGCCTCAGCCCCCCAAGTAACTGGGATTACAGGCATGTGCTACCATGCCTGGCTAATTTTTGTATTTGTAGTAGAGATGGGATTTCACTATGTTGGCCAGGCTGGTCTCGAACTCCTGGCATCAAGTGATCTGCCTACTCTGACCTCACAAAGTGCTGGGATTACAGGTGTGAGCCACTGTGCCTGAAGTGGCTAATTTTTGTATTTTTAGTAGAGACAGGGTTACACCACGTTGGTCAGGCCAGTCTTGAACTCCTGGCCTCAAGCAATCCTCATGCCTCAGCCTCCCAAAGTGTTGGGATTATAGGCATGAGCCACTACACTCAGCCCCACATTATCTTTTGTTGTTCTTTTTTTAAGATGGAGTCTCACTCTGTTGTCCAGGCTGGAGTGCAGTGGCAGAATCTCGGCTCACTGCAACCTCTGCCTCCCAGGTTCAAGGGATTCTCCTACCTCAGCCTCCTGAGGAGCTGGGATTACAGGCATGCACCACCACGGCCAGCTAATTTTTGTATTTTTTGTAGAGATGAGGTTTCACCATGTTTGCCAGGCTGGTCTCAAGCTCCTGACCTCAGGTGATCCGCCCGCCTTGGCCTCCCAAAGTGCTAGGATTACAAGTGTGAGCCACCGCGCCCAGCCCCCACATTATCCTTTCTAATTCTTCACCCATCTCTATACCCATGTCGTTTGCTATATGCCTTAGTCATTCTTCCCGGCCCCATAGTGACACTGTGCCAATTCCAAGTCTAGGCCCTAAGAGGCATGTGTGTCTTCCTTACCCCTTTTATACTTCTGTCATCACCATATAAAAGTGATCGGGGTTTACTGGCCCAGGGAGGAAGAAAGGTAGAACAGACCTGGCTATCACCTGTAGCTTGGAGATAATTCCAGCTGAACTCATGCCATCAGGCGGGTGAATTGCAGTTGAACTTCAGATGCATGAGCAGGAACAGGGGTTAGTTACTTCACATTATGGTGGTAAGAGCTAACTGATAGGATTGTTAACATCACAAACTGAGAGACAATCAGATATCATGTGTCTCCTGATGGAAATACATACCACTACCTAAAAATCAACCTTCCCCAAGAACAAGCAACAATGACAACAATAGAACAAACCCAAATCTGACCAATTCTGTAGCTCTAACTAACCATTTACAGGAAACTCAAGGGACCAGAAACACATTCAACAACAAAAGTGAGATGCGGTCAGCATCGCGAGAAACAAGAAGACAAATGACCCAGTTCCTTCAGCAAATACGCTGCAAGGCAGGGCAAAGAGATGGGGAAGAAAACACACAGATTAAATGCCTTAAGGGACATATTAACGGATCACAATGTATGGACTTTAAGATCCTGATTCAAGTGGTCCAAATCTTGTTTTTTAAATTACAAAACAAATAAAAAATTTGAACACTGACTAGATATTTGATAAAGAGTTCATTGTTATTTCTAGGTGTAATAATGGTATTATAGTTAGGTTTAAAACAAAAGTACTTATCTTTCAGAGGAACATATTGAAATATTTATGGTTAAAATATAATAATGCTGGTATTTGCTTTAAAATACTCTGATGAAAGGATTATAGATTTAACAAGACTGGCCAAGAGCTGACTGCTGTGGCTGGATGATGGGTTCATGGATGTTTATACTATTCTCGGTATGTGTTGGAATTTTATATGAGAAAGACATAACAAGAGGGCAAAATAAAAATGGACACCAGGAAGTCAAATCATATAAAGACACAAGTAGCCATTATATTTCCCTCGCTTACCTGTTCTGTTCTTCCGTTTTTCTCGCTCTGCTTTTAGTTCCTCCATGGCTTGAGATTTCTTGTCTAGTTTCTCATCCCGCTTGGAACGCCGTTCCTTGTTGTGGGATGTTACCTAGAAGGGAAGGATATATAGGATGGCCCTTTTTACCAACAGCTGATAAGATTCTCTAAACCTACTTAATGCATTTAGTCCTCCAACATGAATCTACATGGGTTGCAAAAACTTAGAGCTTTTATGTAAGGGGAGAGAGCATCCTCTTGTGGACAAAGAGGATAGCGCAGTAAAGTAAGCCCTGTCTAAAATGCCTAATAGCAAGTTCAAGAAACTCTTTCTGGAAGAACACACTACAACACAGCTAATGTTGGGATTACAGGCATGAGCCACTACACTCAGCCCTACATTATCTTTTTTTGTTGTTTTTTCTGAGATGGAGTCTCATTTATGAGAAATACAGAGATTACTTTCCCAGCTATATTTATACCAAGTAAAGGATGACATACATCTAAGTAAACATCATAAGCATCTGGCTACCTAGGACAGGTTGTTTACCAACTTTTCCTTAAGGGATGCTCACTCACTAGAGGGCTGCTTTTTTTTTTTTTAAAACAGAGCCTCGCTCTTCTGCCCAGGCTGGATGGCCATGGCACGATCTCAGCTCACTGCAACCTCCGCCTCTGAGGTTCAAGCAATTCTTGTGCCTCAGCCCCCTGAGTAGCTGGGATTAAAGGCATAAGCCACCACACCAGGCTAAGTTTTGTATTTTTAGTAGAGATGGGATTTCGCCATGTTGGCCAGGCTGGTCTCAAACTCCTGGCCTTGAGTGACCTGTCTGCCTTGGCCTCTCAAAGTGCTGGGATTACACATGTCAGTCACTGCAGCTGAGGGCTGCTTTTTAAATGCAGACTTCAGTGAAAGCCGGGCACAGTGGCATATGCCTGTAGTCTCAGCAACTCAGGAGGACTGCTTGAGACTAGGAGTTTGAGGCTACAATGTGTTATGAGTGTGCCAGTGAATAGCCACTTTATTCTAGCCTGGGCAACATAGTGAGACCAGGGAAAGGAAAGAGGAAGGGAAGGAGGAAGGGAAGGGGGAAGGAGGAAGGGAGGGGAAGAAAAGGGAAAAAGAAAGAAGAAAAAAAGAAAAGGAAAAAGGAAAGCAAAGGAAAAAGTGCTAAGGAGTTAACAGCACAGCTAATGGTGATATGTCCAGAGATTAATGAAACCATGTCACAGGTCTTGTACTAATAAACTTAGGCTGATTAATATAAACCTACCTTTTACACACACACACACACACACTCAAAACAGAGGTTTATTCTTTGGACAATGAGGAACATTGAATCTCCTACCTGAGATTCTTGAATCTGTGTCAGCTTTTTCTTTTCTTGCTCCTCTTCTTGCTTTTTCTTCTTTTCTTTCTTTTCTTTCTTTTTGGCTGTTTTTAGTTTTTTCTTGATTTCAAATCTGGTTAAAAGATATTTGTTTGGTTTTTAAGTAGCAATGAAATGTATGTAAAAACTGATTTCTATTAGATAGGAGAAAGGAACTAAGGGAAGGGAGCTAATAGATATTTTGGCTTTCCTGCAAGAAACTCTGGTGTACCTTTTTAAGTACATTAAAAATATTTAATATGTTAATTACAACAAAATATAAAATATTTGATAGCATTAAGTTGGAATATGTTTAAAATGAGAGAATATGGGACAGGCGCAGGGGCTCACACCTGTAATCCCAGCACTTTGGGAGGCCGAGGCGGGGGGATCAGGAGATCAAGAGATCGAGACCATCCTGGCCAACATGGTGAAACCCCGTCTCTACTAAAAATACAAAAATTAGCTGGGCATGGTGGCACGTGCCTGTAATCCCAGCTACTTGGGAGGCTGAGGCAGGAGAATCGCTTGAACCCAGGAGTCGGAGGTTGCAGTGAGCCAAGATCGTGCCCCTGCACTCCAGCCTGGCGACAGAGTGAGACTCTGTCTCGAAAACAAACAACAAACAAACAACAACAAAAAACACACAATGAAAGACCATTTCACACCCACCAGGATAGCTATTATCACAAAAAGGGAGGCCAGGAACGGTGGCTCACACCTGTAATTCCAGTACTTTGGGAGGCCAAGGCAGGAGGATCCCTTGAGTCCAGGAGTTGGAGACTAGCCTGGACAACATGGTGAGACCCTGTCTCTACAAAAATTTTAAAAAATTGGCTGGATGTGGTGGTACATGCTTGTAGTCCCAGCTACTTGGCAGGCTGAGGTGGGAGAACTGCTTGAGCCCAGGAAATTGAGGCTGCAGTGAGCCATGATCATACCACTAAACTCTAGCTATCCTGGGCGACAGAGCGAGACCTTGTCTCAACAACAACAAGAAAAGGAAATGACAAGTGTTAAAGTGTTAGTGAAGATGTGGAGAAACTAGAACACTTATTGCCGATGGGAAATCTAAAATGATGCAGCTGCAGTTTCTCAAAAAGTTAGAAAGAGTTACCGTATGAACCAGCAATTCTACTTTCCAGTATACACTCAAAAGAACTGAAAATAGGTACTCAAATTGTTGTATATAAATGTTCACAGGAGCACGTCACAATAGCAAAAAGGAGGAAACACCACAAATATTAATCAACAGATGGACAGATCAACAAAAAATGTGGTATATACATAAAATGGAATATTACTCAGACATAAAAAGGAGTGAAGTACTAATGCATGCTAAATAGATAAACTTCAAAAACATACTAAGTGAAAGAAGTCAGTCACAAAAGACTACATATTATGATTTCATTTATATAAAATATCCAGGTCAGGCATGCCTGTAATCTAAATACTTTGGGAGGCCAAGGCAGGAGGATTGCTTGAGGCTAGGAGTTCAAGACCAGCCTGGACAACATAGCGAGACCTCGTCTTTAATAAAAGTTTAAAAGATTGGCCAGGTGGTGGCACACGCCTATAGTCTCAGCTACTTGGGAGGTTGAGGTGGGAGGATTGCTTGAACACAGGAGATCGAGGCTTCAGTGAACTATAATCATGCCACAGCACTCCAGCCTGGGCGACAGAACGAGACCCTGTCTTGATAACAACAACAATAATAATAAACATATCCAGAACAGGCAAATCTAGAGAGACATAAAGGAGATTAGTGGTTGCCTAGGGCTGAGAGGCTTATGGGGAAATAGAGGAGTGATAAAATGCTCTAGAATTAATTGTGGTGATGATTGCACAACTCTGTGGACATATAAAAACCATTGAATTATACACTTTAAGTGGGTTATTTTAAACAAAGTTATTTTTTAGAGTTAGTGACAGTTTACATTTACATAATGTTCTTATGTGTATCATCTCTCTTGAGGTTTACAACCCCGAGGAGGAAGCTGAGGCAGGAAGAGAAAGTGATTTAACTCTGATCACCCTGCCAGCGAGTCTGACTTGAACCTAGACCTTCTGACTGCAATGTCAGTGCCCTTTCTACAACCAGGCTACCTTTTATGCTTCCTGCCCCCATGAATAATCTAACAACTGAAAATGACATCTCACTACTGGTGCTGCTGGCTAGAGAACAGGATGCTAATGGTTCTTACATAAAAAAGACTACAAAGATTAAATGCGATCCATATAAAGAGCGTTTAAAGTAAAAAAGATTCAGGAAATTCCAGAGTTTCCATATTGCACTGCCCTGAAGCTAAACAAACTACAAAAATATCAATTTTCTATGATGGCTCTGAACCTCTGTCTCAATAATCAGCACACTAAACCATTCTTACAGTCACTAAAAAAGTCACTGAAGCTGGGGGTGGTGGTTCACACTTGTAACCCCAGCATTTTGGGAAGCCAAGGTGGACAAATTGCTTGAGGCCAGGAGTTCAAGACCAGCCTGGGCAACATGGCAAACCCCCTCTCTTAAAAAAAAACAAAAAACAAAAAACAAAAAAACAGGGCCAGGAGAGGTGGCTCACGCCTGTAATCCCGGCACCTTGGAAAGCCAGGGTGGGTGGATCACCTGAGGTCAGGAATTCCAGACCAGCCTGGCCAATATGAAAAATTAGCCAGGCCGCCAGGCACGGTGGCTCACACCTGTAATCCCAGCACTTTGGGAGGCCAAGGCGGGCGGATCACGAGGTCAAGAGATCAAGACCATCCTGGCTAACACGGTGAAACCCCGTCTCTACTAAAAATACAAAAAATTAGCCAGGCATGGTGGTGGGCACCTGTAAACCCAGCTACTTGGGAGGCTGACGCAGGAGAATGGCGTGAACCCAGGAGGCGGAGCTTGCAGTCAGCTGAGGTTGTGTCACTGCACTCCAGCCTGGGGGACAGAGCAAGACTCAGTCTCAAAAAAAAAATAAAAATAAAAATTAGCCAGGCCAGGTGTGGTGGCTCACGCCTGTAATCCCAGCACTTTGGGAGGCCACGGCGGGAGGATCATTTAAGGTCAGGACTTGGAAACCAGCCTGGCCAACATAGGGAAACCCTGTCTCTACTTAAAATACAAAAATTGGCCAGGCACAGTGGCTTATGCCTGTAATCCCAGCACTTTGGGAGGCCGAGGCGGGTGGATCACTTGAGGTCAGGAGGTGGAGACCAGCCTGGCCAACATGGTGAAACCCCATCTCTACTAAAAATAAAAAAATTAGCTGGGCGTGGTGGTGGGCGCCTGTAATCCCAGCTGCAGGGGAGGCTGAGGCAGGAGAATTGCTTGAACCCGGGAGGCGGAGGTCGCAGTGAGCCGAGATTGTGCCATCGCACTCCAGCCTGGGCAACAAGAGCAAAACTCCATCTCAAAACAAACAAACAAAAAAAAAAACATTAGCTGGGCATAGTGGCGCATGCCTGTAATCCCAGCTACACAGGAGGCTGAGGCAGGAGAATCACTGAACCTGGGAAGTGGAGGTTGCAGTGAGCCAAGATCGTGTCACTGCATTCCACCCTGGGCAACAGAGTGAGACTCCATCTCAAAAAAAAAAAAAAAAAAAAAAGAAAGAAAGAAAAAAAATATTAGCCAGGCATGGTAGCCTACGGCCTGTAGTCCCAGCTATTTGGGAGGCTGAGGTGGAAGGCTGGCTTGAATCCAGGAGGTGGCAATTGTAGTGAGCCGAGTTCACACCACTGCACTCCAGCCTGGACGACAAAGCTAGACTCTTGTATAAAAAAAAAAAAAAATTTTTTTTTAAGAAGTCACTGAATCAGTCAACTGTCTCATTCACATAAGGTGAAAAACATAAAAACTAAGTTTGAGACAAGCCACCTATTACCCTCGAGCTACTTTGTGATTTTGTCATAGGATTTATTGGCCTTACATGACAACATCTTGCTATGCTTTCCACAGTTCAGATATACAAATTTTAAACCGTCTGGCAACTCCAGCACAGTTTATTAAGTCCTATTTGTTCCAATATAGGTAAACTTGGAACGATTCACACTCAAAACAAATGTTGAGGCCGAGCGTGGTGGCTCACACCTGTAATCCCAGCACTTTGGGAGGCCGAGGCAGGTGGATCACCTGAGGTCAGGAGTTTGAGACCAGCCTGAACAACATAGTGAAACCCTGTCTCTACTGAAAATACAAAAATTAGCCGGGCGTGATGGCGGGTGTCTGTAATCCCAGCTACTTGGGAGGCTGAGGCAGGAGAATCGCTTGAACCCAGGAAGTGGAGGTTGCAGTGAGCCGAGATCGTGCCATTGCACTCCAGCCTGGGCAACAAGAGCAAAAGTCTGTCTCACAAAAAAAAAAAAAAAAAAAAAAAATTCAAATGTCTATTGCTTGCTGCTGACTGAAAGCCAAACATTCTTCTCTAGGATAACTCAGCATACTTAATATGGTCTCCAGAAGGGACAAACAAAACTCCCAGATGAAAAGGAACTAAGTGCTGCCAATGAAAATGCTTCTATTTTCCTTTCATGAGATTAAATAGGTAGGATCCTTGTTCTGAGGGCTATTTTATTTCCAAGACAAAAGCCAAGTTTATTTTTACCTTGAAATTCTGTTAGGAGATAAGGAAGAACTACTGCCATATTTAAAACTTTTCCATTTAAAATATGGCAAAAGTTCAAAACATTGAAGCAGCTTCTAAATATCAAAAAGCAACTTAACATTTGACTTTTTAAAAAAATACAAAAACCATGCTAGAGGATAGTCAGATACCTAACTTGTACATAATGAGAAATTCCAAGTTTTGAATCCTGTGAAGACAGAGCTCCAAATATGAATTTTGGAAAATTATTTCAACCTAGGAGCGTGAACAATTTGAAGCCAATTTGTAAAATATACAGCTTTAAAACACCATTTGTTCATTTAATTTTTACATATCATTTGATGTGTTCCCACATTACTCTCAATCATTACTGTATTCATGTTCTAAAACCAACACAATCTTATGATTACTTCAATACTTTTTGCTCAGTAGAAATCAAATCATGTACTGATCTTTATCAAGACAAAAACAATCTCTGTAATTCCCCTCCCTTTTTTTTTTGACACAGGGTCTCACGCTGCCACCCAGGCTGGAGTGTAGTGGTGCAATCTCAGCTCACTGCAAACTCCACATTCCGGGCTCAAATGATACTCCCGCTGACTCAGCCTCCCAAGTACCTGGGACTACAGGCATGGGCCACCATGCCTGACTATTTTTTGTAGGAGACAGGGTTTTGCCATGTTGCCATGACCGGTCTTGAATTCCTGGAATCAACTGATCCACCCACCTTGGCCTCCCAAAGTGCTGGGATTACAGATGTGAGCCACCGCGCCAGGCCTGTAATTCCCTTTATTTTTTTTTTTTTGAGATGGAATCTCCTTCTGTCGCCCAGGCTGGAGTCTAGTGGCATAATCTTGGCTCGCTGCAACCTCCACCTCCTGGGTTCAAGCCATTCTCCTGCCTCAGGATCCTAAATAGCTGGGATTACAGACGCGTGCCACCATGCTCGGCTAATTTTTTGTATTTTTAGTAGAGATGGGTTTCACCATGTTGGCCAGGCTGGTCTCGAACTCCTGACCTCAAGTGATCCACCCGCCTTGGCCTCCCAAAGTGCAGGGATTACAGGTGTTAGCCACCACACTTGGCCTGTAATTCCTTTTATTTATTTATTTTTATTTTTTATTAAGACAGAGTCTCGCTCTCTCCAAGGCTAGAGTGCAGTGGCGCCATCTCAGCTCACTGCAACCTCCATCTCCTGGGTTGAAGCAATTCTCCTGCCTCAGCCTCCTGAGTAGCTGGGACTACAGGTGTACACCACCATACCAGGCTAATTTTTTTGTATTTTTAGTAGAGATGGGTTTTCACCATGTTGGCCAGGCTGGTCTAGAACTCCTGACCTCTGGTGATCTGTCCACCTTGGCCTTCCAAAGTATGTAATTCCCTTTAGAATGCTGCCTGTAGTGCGGTGTTACAGAATAGGTAAAATGATAGGAAATGTGAGGCAGGAGAGGATATGGCCACAGCGTGTTTTGTGGCGTCAGATAGTCCCAGGTTTGAAATCCAGTTCTACCACTTACCAGCTAAATCACCTTGGGCAAGTTTCTTCATTCATTCACTCAACAAGTATTTAGTGCATATCTGTGTGCCACGTACTGTTCTAGGCACCAAGAATACAGTGGCGAAAAGGACAGTCTCTCCCTTCATGCAGCTTACTCTTTAGTTACCTAATATCTCCAAGCCTAAGCTTCTACTTCTGTAATATGGTATAACCAACTTCACAGAGCGGTTGTGAAGATTAAATAATGCACATAAATAATGTCTTATGAATAAAACCTTCTGAATAACGTATATTAGTAAACAAAGCCAGTGGCACTGAGTAAATAATGAATGTGATTGAAATTTAATACATCATTTGCCTCTCATCCTGTTAACAATCAATTCCAAATGCCAGTCTCCATATGTAGGTCAGGTGTGAAGGACAGAGGACGTATGAGAAAAGACATGAACAGAAAAGGTGGGGGCGAGGAGGGACAACGAGGACTCAACCTTACCTTCTTTTCAACACCTCCCTCTTCTCTATGCGATTAAACAGTTCTTGCTCTCTCTCTTTCTCTGTCATCTGTTCCAGACGGGCCCTGTCTTCCTCATCTCCCATGAGGTCTTCTCCATAGCCATCATGGAACTCTTCATCTTCTGAGGAAGAGTCTGAATCTGAACTGGAAGAGGAGCTGTTGCTGTCAGAGTCTGACACTTCACCTGCAACAAAGGCCCAAACACAAGATTACATGTGCTACAGAAGACAGGCCACAAGCGGCTCCACAATGTTGACAACATCACCCTTCTTTCGGCTACAGTAAGAAACCACTTTGTTATTTTACTTACTTGTTTTTACTTTTTTTTTTTGAGATGGAGTTTTACTCTTATTGCCCAGGCTGGAGTGCAGTGGCACAATCTCAGCTCCTCCACCTCCTGGGTTCAAGTGATTCTCCTTCCTCAGCCTCCTAAGTAGCAGAGATTACGGGTGTGTGCCACCACATCCAGCTAATTTTGTATTTTTATTGGAGACGGGGTTTTGCCATATTGTTCAGGCTGGTCTCGAACTCCTGACCTCAGGTGACCCGCCCACCTCGGCCTCCCAGTGCTGGGATTACAGGCGTGAGCCACTGTGCCTATTTATTTTTACTTTTTAAATAGAATTGGGATTTCACTTTGTTGCCCAGGCTGGTCTCGAACTCTTGGGCTCAAGCAATCCTTCTGATTTGGCCTCCCAAAGTGCTGGGATTACAGGCGTAAGCCACCACACCTGGCCCCAACTTATTTATTATTATTATTATTATTGAGATGGAGTCTTGCTCTGCCCCAGGCTGGAGTGCAGTGGTGCGATCTCGGCTCATTGCAACTTCCACCTCCCGGGTTCACAAGCGATTCTTCTGCCTCAGCCTCCTGAGTAGCTGGGACTACAGGGGCACACCACCACGTCCAGCTAATTTTTGTATTTTTAGTAGAGACGGGGTTTCACCATGTTGGCCAGGATGGTCTCGATCTCTCAACCTCGTGATCCGCCTGCCTTGGCCTCTCAAAGTGCTGGGATTACAGGCGTGAGCCACCATGCCTGGCCTATTTATTTTATTTGAGATGAAGTTTTTGCTTGTCATCAGGCTGGAGTGCAGCGGTGTGATCTCGGCTTACTGCAATCTCCACCTCCCAGGTTCAAACAGTTCTCCTGCCTCAGACTCCCAAGTAGCTCAGGTGCTCACCACTACACTCAGCTAATTTTTGTATTTTTAGCAGAGATGGGGTTTCACCATGTTGGCCAGACTGGTCTTGAACTCCTGACCTCAAATGATCTGCTCGCCTCAGCCTCCCAAAGTGCTGGGATTACAGGTGTGAGCCACTGCACCCGGCCCCCGGCATTTTTTTTTTTTTTTTTTTTTTGAGACAGAGTCTCTCTCTGTCACCCAGGCTGGAGTGCAGTGGCACAATCTCGACTCACTGCAAGCTCCGCCTCTCAGGTTCATGCCATTCTCCTGCCTCAGCCTCCTGAGTAGCTGGGACTATAGGCGCCCGCCACCACGCCCAGCTAATTTTTTTGTATTTTTTTAATAAAAATGGGGTTTCACCATGTTAGCCAGGATGGTCTCAATCTCCTGACCTCATGATCCGCCGACCTCAGCCTCCCAAAGTGCTGGGATTACAGGCATGAGCCACCGCGCCCAGCCTTTTTTTTTTTTTTTTGAGATGGAGTTTCACTCTTGTTGCCTAGGCTGATCTCAGTCACTGCAACCTCCACCTCTCGGGTTCAAGCAATTCTCCTGCCTCAGCCTCCCAAGTAACAAGGACTACAGGCACATGCCGCCACGCCCAGCTAATTTTTCTATTTTTAATAAAGATGAAAATATGTTGGTCCGGCTGGTCTCGAACTCCTGACCTCAGGTGATCCCTCTGTCTCGGCCTCCCAAAGTGCTGGGATTACAGGTGTGAGCCGCCGCACCTGGCCTGATTACATGGATAAGTTCTTTAGTGGTGATTTCTGAGATTTTGGTGTATCTATCACCCAAGCAGTGTACACTGCACCCAATATGTACTCTTTTAACCCTCACTCCCTCGCCAAGTCCCCAAAGTCCATTATATCATTTTTTTTTTTTTTTTTGGAAACAGAGTCTCACTCTGTCGCCTGATCTCGGCTCACTGCAACCTCCTCTTTAAGCGATTCTTGTGGCTCAGCCTCCTGAGTAGCTGGGACCACAGGAGCGCAACACCATGCTTGGCTAATTTTTGTATTTTTCGCAGAGACGGGATCTTACCGTGTTGGCCAGGCTGGTGTCAAACTCCTGACCTCAAGTGATCCACCTGCCTTGGCCTCCCACAGTGCTGGGACTACAGGCGTGAGCCACTACACCTGGCCCCATTATATCATTCTATGCTTTTGCATCTTGATGGCTTAAACACCACTTATACATGAGAACATACAATATTTGGTTTTCCGTTCCTTAGTTACTTCACTTAGAAAAATGGCCTCCAGCTCCACTGAAGTTGCTGCAAAGGCCATTATTTCATTCCGTTTTGTGGCTAATATTCCATGGCATATATACACATTTTCTTTTCTTTCTTTCTTTTTTTTTTTTTTTGGAGACAGAGTCTCACTCTGTCGCCAGGCTGGATTATAGTGGCGTGATCTTGGCTCACTGCAACCTCCGACTCCCTGGTTCAAGCGATTCTCCTGCCTCAGCCTCTCGAGTATTGGGGATTACAAGTATGCACCACCATGCTGAGCTAATTTTTGTATTTTTAGTGGAGATGGGGTTTCACCATGTTGGCCAGGCTGGTCTCAAACTCCTGACCTTGTGATCCGCCTGCCTTGGCCTCCCAAAGTGCTGGGATTACAGGTGTGAGCTACCATGCCTGACTGGCATACATACACATTTTCTTTATCCACTTGTTGGTGCACTGAATTTTTGAAGAGTATAAGCCCCAAAAAATTGTCTAGTAGAATTTTGTGAGGTGGTGATGAAAATTTTGTCTATCTGAACAGCAGCCACCACATATGGGTATTCACAAACTCAAATGTGGCTAGTGCAACTAAAAAACTAAATTTTAAACATTACTTTTTAGTTAATTTAAGTTGAAACAGCAACAGTTATCAAATGTCCACTTCATTTGGTTTGGTTGATTTGTTAAGAAACAATTCAGGTTATGAATTTTTGGCAAGAATACTCCATAAGTGATTGTGTCCTTTTCAACGTATCACATCAGGAACCCCTAACATCTGTTTGTCCCATTATTTTAATTTGGATTACTTGGTAAAGGTGGTTATCTCTCAGATTTTCCCTTTGTAAAGGCACCTTTTCCTCTTCGTGTAATAGTATGTATAGGGAGAAGGTTTAAGACTATAAAATTTTGTTTTCCAACAAACTCTCACCCAGTGGTTTTAACAATCATTGAGGATTCTTGAGTAAATCAACTTTATCACTATGATCGAAAAGTGGTGATTTTTCTAACCCTATAATTTTTTTCATTTATTAGCTGGCATTAAAAAAAAATTTTTTTTATGGCTGGGTGTGGCAGCTCACGCCTGTAATCCCAGCACTTTGGGAGGACAAGGCGGGTAGATCACCTGAGGTCAGGAGTTCAAGACCAGCCTGGCCAACATGATGAAACCCCGTCTCTACTAAAAATACAAAAAATTAGCTAAGTGTGCTGGTGGGCATCTGTAATCCCAGCTACTTGAAGCAGGAGAATCTCTTGAACCCCAGGAGACAGCGGTTGCAGTGAGCCAAGATCACGCCATTGCACTCCAGCCTGGGCGACAAGAGCAAAACTCTGTCTCGATAAAAAATTTAAAAAAATAAAAAATAGGCCGGGCGCGGTGGCTCACGCTTGTAATCCCAGCACTTTGGGAGGCCGAGGCGGGTGGATCACGAGGTCAGGAGATCGAGACCACAGTGAAACCCCATCTCTACTAAAAATACAAAAAAAAAAAAAATTAGCCAGGCGTGGTGGCGGGCGCCTGTAGTCCCAGCTACTCGGAGAGGCTGAGGCAGGAGAATGGCGTGAACCCGGGAGGCGGAGCTTGCAGTGAGCCGAGATTGCGCCACTGCACTCCAGCCTGGGCGACAGAGCGAGACTCCGTCTCAAAAAAAAATAAAAAATAAAAATAAAAATAAAAATAAAAATAATAAAAAAAATAAAAAATAAAAAAACAAAAAATAAAAAATAAAAAAACAAAAAATAAAAAAACATTTTAATGAATAATTAAAAATTGATTAGTGAATTTCTCATAACAGTGGATCTTAATAGGACAAATGTTGGCATGGAAAAAGTATGTGAGTACAATGAGTATTGAGCTAAGTCAGCAATTTAACAGGAACTGCACTTGACTCAATTTGAGCTAACATTCATAGGCATGTGCTCAAAACCAGGTTAGGCCAATTTTACAAAGTCAGCTTGTACGTAAACATTATTTTTTAAAATTTTTTTAAAATTTTTATAATTTACAGGTTATCATTCTAGTCCTGGAACAAGTTCACTTCTATTTTCGCTCCCAGTGCCCCTGCATTTTTCTTTTCTTTTTTTTTTTTTCCTACTTTTTTTTGTTGTTGTTGAGACAGGGTCTTGCTCTGTCACTTAGGCTGGAGTGCAGTGGTGTGATCATAGCTCACAGTAACCTCGAAGTCCTAGGCTCAAGCAAGCCTCTCACCTCAGCCTCCTAAGTAGTTGGGACCTCAGGTGCATACTGTAACACCCTAATTTTTAAATTTTTTTGTAGAGATGGGATCTCACTATGTTACCCAGGCTGGTCCTGAACTCCTGGGCTCAAGTGATCCTCCCACCTTGGCCTCCCAAAGTGTTGAGATTACAAATATGAGCCATTGCACTTGGCCCAAGTTCACTTTTCAAACTAGTGTTGAAAAATTCTGGAATTGGCTTCCAGAAAAAGAACATTTTCTACTGAGATTCCCTCCTCAGTCAGACTATGCATAAGCAAGAAAAAAAGGGGAGGGAAAGGCACTCAGGGTATTTAAGACTAATGCAGGAATCCTCGTGGGTTCCAGGGATAGGTTTCAGGGGTCTCACCAACCTTTGCATGCATTTTTCTTGCTTCATTCAGATTCTCAAAGCATCCATGACCATGGAAAAAGTTAAGAACCACTGCTCTAAAGAAGCGGTCATGCTGAATGCAGGTACCCCCCTTCCTCCCCACTTCTGCCTTTGCACCTTCAAGCTGACAAGAGTGGGAGTTGACCTTCCAGGTCTAGGCTGCTCAGCTCACCTTCCTCAGGGGCTGAGCTCTCAGCTGAACTGTCTTTGTCTGAACTGCCTGAGGAGGCAGTTTTGTTGGCCTGTTTCTTCATGGTTCCTTTCTTCTCTATTTTTCTGGCTTTTCCTTTCTTCTTATTTTTATTGCTCCCAAATGTCCACTATAAGGAGAAAAGAAAAAGGAAGACTGAAATAGGAATAGGGACTTTATTGGGAAAAGCTGGAAGACTCAAGAGTTAGGAGTCTCTGGCATTCATCTTTGAATCCAAAACAAATACACTTCATATGAAAAAAAAAATACAGATTTTTGAAAAAAAAATTTTCTTTTTGAAACAGGGTCTCACTCTGTTGCCCAGGCTGGAGTGCAGTGACATAGTCTTGGTTCACTGCAACCTCTGATTCCCAGGCTTAAGCCATCCTCCCACTTTAGCCTCTGGAGTAGTTGGGACTACAGGTGTGCCCCACCAAGCCCAGCTAATTTTTGTATTTTTTGTAGACACGGGGTTTCACTATGTTGCCCAGGCTGGTCTTGAACTCCTGAGCTCAGACAATCCTCCTGTCTCAGCCTCCCAAAGTGCTGGGATTACAGACATGAGCCACTGCACCTGGCATAGATTTTTGTTTTTGAGACGAGGTCTCGCTCTGTCACCCAGGCTAGAGTGCAGTGGTGCGATCTCGGGCTCACAGCAGTCTTGACCTCCCAGGATCGTTATCCTCCTGCCTCAGCCTCCCAAGTGGTTGGGACCATAGGCGTGTACCACCACACCCAGCTAAGCTTTGTATTTTTTGTAGAGACGGGGTTTCACCACGTTGCCCAGGCTGGTCTTAAAACTCCTGAGCTCAAGCAATTCGCCTGCCTTGGCGTCCCAAAGTGCTGGGATTACAGGTGTGAGCCACTGTGCCTGGCCCCAGCCTAGATTTTTGAAAACTTGCTTAAAACTTTAGAACTTCTGGTCTGGAATCTCTTAGAAACAAGAGAAAAGTTACATAATAAACATATAATTTAATTATTATTTTTTCTTTTTGTTTTCAGATAGGTTCTTGCTATGTTGCCTAGGCTGGCCTTGAACTCCTGGGCTCCAGTGATCCTCTCACCTGAGCCTCCTAAGTAGGTGGAACTACAGGTGTGCATCACTGCACCCAGCTCATGTATGTTTTATTGCCAACAGAAAACAGAAAAGATATCAACTTTATGGCAAGTCAAAAAACAGCTTCTGATGTTTTATGTGGCAGAGATGGCAGTAATTGTTAATGGTTGATATGTCTGGGTTTCAGTACAGAGAATGGTTTAGTTCTGGGGTGGGTCTCAGGAAGGCAGGGAACGTAGCTTGTGCCCAGGAGAAAACTGCAGAAAGCACAGAGAGAAAGGATGAAGGCCATTCTTTGGCATGAATGGCAGCACTGGCACTAACTCCAAAGAGGCAGAAAGTAATGTACATCATTAAATATATGTGCGTATCCTTTTTAAAACACTGGCATATATTACACAATAACATGACATTTAAACTGGATCATAAACAGGAAATCCCAGATATCAAAACATAAGGAACCTGTAATTTGCACTGTCAAACAGGCAGGCAATACAGTTAACTACCCCAAAGCCAAAAACCATCTTCATCAAGCACTTTAAGTTGAAAGGCCATACAACCACTTTACAAATTTGCAGACTATTTAGTTACATTAAACCATATCTCCTTTGATATTTTAACTTGCCAACTTAAAATGATTTTAGGTGAAAAATACTTTACTCAGAAACTTTGTTCTAATTACCATAAAGAATAATCATCTTTTGATTATCACAGACTGAATATTAAGTCTGGTATTAACATAATATTTCTACATCTAATATCCAACAAAGGTATAAACTCTTTGTTCCTTCTATAATAGGATGAGAAATTAACCTCCTATTTCACAATAGGTAAAAGAAGAAGTAAATTCTTTTGGTCTTTTCTTGAGGGGGTGGGGTTGGGTAGAGGTGTAGTTCTGAAGATGTTTCCAACTTAGAAATTTTCCATATGAGCTATTCTTAAGAACAACAGTCTGCTAGTTTACCTTCACAAAACATTGTAAAAGGGTATTATTTTTAATCTTTTTTTTGTTTTTGAGCCAGGGTCTCGTTTGTCACCCAGGCTGGAGTGCAGGGCAGCAGGATCATAGCTCACTGCAGCCTCGACTTCCCAGGTTCAAATGATCCTCCTATCTCAGCCTCCTGAGTACCTGCGACTACAGGTGTGCACCATCATGCCCAGCTAATTTTTAAATTTTTTTGTAGAGACAGGGTCTTGCTATGTCACTAAGGCTTGTCTCAGACTCCTAGACTCATGCAATCCTCCAGCCTTGGCGTCCCAAAGTGCTGGGATTATACGCACAAGCCACCTTGCACAGCCCTAATGCTTCCCTTTTAAGTCTGAGTTTTCAACCATTTCACATTTTAATCATTTCAAGGAAGATTTTTTTTTTTTTTTTTTTTTTAAGACGGAGTCTCGCTCTGTCGTCCAAGCTGGAGTGCAGTGGTGCGATCTCGGCTCACTGCAAGTTCCGCCTCCCGGGTTCAGGCCATTATCCTGCCTCAGCCTCCCGAGCAGCTGGGACTACAGGCACCCACCACCACACCTGGCTAATTTTTTGTATTTTTAGTAGAGACAGGGTTTCACCGTGTTAGCCAGGATGGTCTTGATCTCCTGACCTCATGATCCACCTGCCTCAGCCACCCAGAGTGCTGAGATTACAAGCAGGAGCCACCATGCCCGGCCAGGAAGATAATTTTAAAGCCAGTTTGCAAGAACCTAAAGGAGGCCAAAGTGTTCACTTTCTTAGTTAACTGAGCTAAAATATATCAACTTTTTTTTTTTTTTTTTTTTAATGGAATCTCACTCTGTCACCCAGGCTGGAGTGCAGTGGCGTGATCTTGGCTCACTGCAACCTCTGCCTCCCAGGTTCAAGCGATTCTCCTGCCTCAGCCTCCCGAGTAGCTGGGATTACAGGCATACACCACCACGCCCAGCTAATTTTTGTATTTTTAATAGAAACGGGGTTTGGCCATGTTGGCCAGGCTGGTCTCAAACTCCTGACCTCAATGTTTGTCCCTTGTGGGGTAGTGAGAAGACATGAGTAAACTAGAAGAAAATAAAAATGCTTTGAGTGAAAAGGGGCTTTCCTAACTAAATCTGAATGTGAGAAGAGAACATCGTTTTTTTCTTCCAACAACAAAGCTGCCTTACCTCCCATGAGGCTGACTGAGCCAGGTCTATCACACCAAAGGCAAAAAACCAACAGTTCTGTATGTGACAAGGTTTTGGGGGGATTACAATAATGTGGGTGAGTTTACTTTTAAACATAAAATTTCTTTCTTTTTTTTTTGAGACAGAGTTTTGCGGCCGGGCGCAGCGGCTCAAGCCTGTAATCCCAGCACTTTGGGAGGCCGAGGCGGGTAGATCACGTGGTCAGGAGATCGAGACCATCCTGGCTAACACAGTGAAACCCCGTCTCTACTAAAAATACAGAAAAATTAGCCAGGCGTGGTGGTGGGCGCCTGTAGTCCCAGCTACTCGGGAGGCCAAGGCAGGAGAATGGCGTGAACCCGGGAGGCGGAGCTTGCAGTGAGCCGAGATCGCGCCACTGCACTCCAGCCTGGGAGACAGAGTGAGACTCCGTCTCGAAAAAAGAAAAGAAAAAGAAAAGAAAAGAAAAGAAAGACAGAAAGAAAGAAAGAAAAAGAGACAGAGTTTTGCTCTTGTTGCCCAGGCTGGAGTGCAATGGCCCGATCTCGGCTCACTGCAACCTCTGCCTTCCAAGTTAAACTGATTCTCCTGCCTCAGCCTCCCGAGTAGCTGGGATTACAGGCATATGCCACCACGCCCAGCTAATTTTGTATTGTTAGTAGAGATGGGGTTTCTCCATGTTGGTCAGGCTGGTCTCGAACTCCCGACCTCAGGCTGGGCCTCGGACTCCTGATCCGCCTGCCCTGGCCTCCCAAAGTGCTGGGATTACAGGCATGAGCCACCGCACCTGGCCTAAAACTTCTTATATATATCTTACAGTACTGAGAAGTTGGAGTGCCGCTACTTGTATATTTACTTTGTATTTTATTTCATTTTATTTTTTATTTTTGAGACTGGGTCTTGCTCTGTTGACCAGGCTGGAATGCAGTGGCATGATCATAGCTCACTGCAGCCTTGAACTACTGGGCTCAAGAGATTCTCTCATCTCAGCCTTCTGAGCAGCTGAGATTACAGGTGCATGCCACCATACCTGGCTAATTTGTTAACTTTTTGTAGAGAGGTCTCACTATGTTACCAAGGCTAGTCTCAAACTCCTAAGCTCAAGCAATTCTCCTGCCTCAGTCTCCCAAATTCTGGGATTACAAGCATGAGCCACTGCACATAGCATGTATTTTATTTTTAATAAACCTTTAAAATATAATTTTAATAATAATAAATGTTCATTATATTAGGCCTTAAAAATATAGAAAAGTTGTTTGCTTTTTGTTTTCTTTTCGTGTTTATGATGAGGTCTCACTATGTTGCCCAGGCTGTACTCAAACTCGTGGGCTCAAGTAATACTCCCACCTCAACCTCCTGAGTAGCTATTACTAGAGAAACACCACAGTGCACAACCAGAAAAGTATTTGTAAAGTTGGGAAAAAAAAAAAAATCACCAGGCCGAGTGTGGTGGCTCACACCTATAATCCCAGCACTTTGGGAGGCCAGTGTGGGAGGATCACTTGAACACAGGAGTTGGAGACCAGCCTGTGAAACACAGCAAGACCCCATCTCTATTTAAGGAAATATATTTTTTAATTTAAAAAATCACCTGCTGCCGGCTGGGCAGATCATGAGGTCAGGAGATCGACACCATCCTGGCTAACATGGTGAAACCCCGTCTCTACTAAAAATGCAAAAAAATTAGCCAGGTGTGGTGGCGGGTGCCTGTAGTCCCAGCTACTCGGGAGGCTGAAGCAGGACAATGGCGTGAACCCAGGAGGCGGAGCTTGCAGTGAGCCAAGTTCACACCACTGCACTCCAGCCTAGGCAACAGAGGGAGACTCTGTCTCAAATTTAAAAAAAAAAAAAAAAATCACCTGTCTCCATAACAGGGACACAAAAATAAAAATAAAATAGGCTGGGTGCAGTGGCTCATGCCTGAAATCCTAGCACTTTGGGAGGCCAAGGCAGGCTGATTGCTTGAGCTCAGGGTTCAAGACTAGCCTGGGCAACATGGCGAAACCCAGTCTCTACAAAAAAATACAAAAATTAGCTGGGCGTGGTGGCGAACGCTTATAGTCCCAGCTATTCAGGAGGCTAAGGTAGGAGAATGGCTTGAGCCCGGGAGGTCCAGGGTGCAGTGAGCCAAGATCACGACACTGCACTCCAGCCTGGGCGACAGAGTGAGAGCCTGTCTCAAATAAATAAATAAATTTAATTTAATATAAAAATTAATTTTAAAAAATCACCTATGCTCGCTTCAGCAGCACATATCTAAAATTAGAATACAGAAAAGGTTAGCATGGCCCCTGTGCAAAGATGACGTGCAAATTCGTGAAATATTCCCTATTTTTTGTTTTGTTTTTCAAGATGGAGGCTCGCTCTGTCACCCAAGCTGGAGTGCAGCGGCATGATCTAGGCTCACTGCAATCTCCACCTCCTGGGCTCAAGGGATTCTCCTGCCTCAGCCTCCCGAGTATCTGGGACCGTAGGCGCCTGCCCCCACACTCGGCTAATTTTTGTATTTTTAGTAGAGACAGGGTTAGTAGAGCCACCGTACCCAGGCGAAAATGAGAATTGCTGTGAGTCTTTTCTCTCACCATATTGGTCAGGCTGGTCTCAAACTCCTGATCTCAGGGGGTCTGCCTGCCTCGGCCTCCCAAAGTGCTCAGATTACAGGCGTGAACCACCACACCCAGCCAACATTTCCCATATTTTTTTATTTGATTTTTTTTTTAATCACCTGTATTGCCACCACTCAAAGATAAATGATCACTTAAAAAATCTGGAAGCCAGTCTCAGTATTATTCTTATTTAATTCAGGGAAAGAGACACAAATAGGTCCCAATAATCTCCCAAAGATTTTTTTTCTCAAGAATAGATCATTTACTCCCATAAACCAGAGATTCCCGAATGCTTTTTTGTCTAAGCACATACTTAAAATATTTGCTCTGTACCTCTTCTCCCAAGAACAGAGTCTAAGCAGAATTGATATGGAAATATCTTAATCCAGCTATTAGTCCAGAAATGGCTCACCCATCCCAGCAAAAATTTTATTAATCTGATTCTGAGACAGAGGAAAAATGAATTATTTCACCAGGATGTAGCAGTAAATGGGATCTAAAGAATAAAGGAAAGAATTAAAGGGATGCTCTTATACTTTCCCCATCCAGAAGGAAGTAGAGGAAATGACCTGGCACTTCTTAATCTGTTTTGAAAACTATGGTTCTACTGAAAGGTAAGCTCTGTTATAACCTTAAACTGCCCTCAAATGCACCAAACATAAGCCAAGAATGAGAAAATGAGCGCCCACTGGTCTGCTGAACCAAGTACAGAGGCCAGGGGGTCTCCCAATGACCACTGCTCAAAAACCATCTGGGTAAAGAAAGGATCCATTGTCAGGACTCTTGTACACACTGACATCCTGCTTTCCTAGGTGTACATGTATGCAACCCCACAGAACACCAGAAAAGCATTCTGTAAATATGCAATGAAGAAAACTTAAAAAGAGACTGGATGGAATATGTTTTCTTCCTAATAATAGAGATTGGCAGTTTGACTCTCACTGATGTAACAGATATTTTAATGGGCAACAATTACCTAGTGAAACAAGGAAGTGAGTACTATATTCCCCCATGTCACGCTGAGTGTGTATAGAATGTTATAAGCAGATCGCCATTCTGTGAAGCAGCTATCCTTCTGGGCACGCAACTGAAAGATGGGAAGAAACACAAGGCGGGGACTGGTTGCTCTGGAACTGGGTGGCACTGAGATGCTGAGTATTTTGAGCATGATGAAGGCAGGAAAGTAAAGAAACTTCAAGATTTCAGAGAGCAAATTATCTCTAATGAGCAAGGAATACCCATATTCCTAGGTCTCTGGACCCAGCACAGAAACCATTCCAACCCAGTGACTCTGAACTGAATTTACAAGTGAAATAAAATACCTTTCAGTAAGTAGAGTTCAAGAATAACAGCTGGGGCTGGGCGTGGTGACTCATGAGTGTAATCCCAACGCTTTGTGAGACTGAGGCAGGTGGATCACTTGAGGTCAGGATTTCAAGACCAGCCTGGCCAACATGGTGAAACCCTGACTCCACTAAAAATACAAAAATTAGCCAGGCCTGGTGGCGGGCGCCTATAATCCCAGTTACTCAGGAGGCCAAGGCAGGAGAATTGCTTGAACCTGGGAGGTGGAGGTTGCAGTGAGTCGAGACTGTGCCATTGCACCCCAGCCTGGGTGACAGAGGGAGATTCCGTCTCAAAAAAAAAAAAATAACAGCTGGGCTAGTGACAAACTACACTGGGATTAGGGTCTAAAGAACTGGGATAGAGCTCAAGCCTCTAACCAGAGAGTATTTCCTTATCTGTAAAGTAGGAATAATAACACTGCCTTGACCACCTACCAGGGTAGTGTGAGACTAAAAGGAGAGAGAATAAGAAAAGTTTTAGAGCACACTAGAAACCAGGAAGTTCTACATACATGTGAGGTACTATTTTATGAAAAGAAAATAATTTTTTTTGTTTTGAGACAGAGTCTTGCTCTGTCGCCCAGGCAGTGGCGCAATCTCGGCTCACTGCAACCTCCACCTCCTGGGTTCAAGCGATTCTCCTGCCTCAGCCTCCTGAGTAGCTGAGACTAAAGGCACATGCCACTATGCCTGGCTAATTTTTTGTATTTTTAGTAGAAAAGCGGTTTCACTGTGTTAGCCAGGATGGTCTCAATCTCCTGACCTCGTGATCCGCCCGCCTCAACCTCCCAAAGTGTTGGGATTACAGGCCTAAGACACCGCACCCGGCCGAAAATAAGAATTTCTGTGAGTCTGTTCTCTCATCTGTGGAAAAAAAAGTTCAGATGATCTCTAAGACCCTGTAACATCGTAGGTTTCCATATAAACTGAATGTTATTCTGAGTCAAAGTAATTGTAAGAGAGGTTCTATAGTCATTATTCTAGATACTGACAATGGCCACAAAAGAGATGTGTTTGAGAGGGCACGGTTCCTGATTTAGGTGTTTTTTTCTGAAAATAAAAAAAGAGTCAGAGGAAGGTGGGTGTGGTGGCTCACACCTGTGCTGGGATCAGCACTTTGGGAGGCCGAGGCAGACGGTGCACTTGAGGCCAGGAGTTCAAGACCAGCCTGGCCAACATAGTGAAACCCCGTCTCTACTAAAAATACAAAAAAATTAGCTGGGCGTGGTAGCATGCGCCTGTAATCCCAGCTACCTGGAAGACTGAAGTAGAAGAATTGCCTGAACCCAGGAGGCAGAGGTTACAGAGAGCGGAGATTGAGCCACCACACTCCAGCCTTCTTGACAGAGCAAGACTCTGTTTCCAAAAAAAAAAAAAAAAAAATGGGGTCAGGAGTTGAAGAGTAAATGCAATTTTTTTTAATCCCAAGTGACAGGAGGCAGTAAATGCAATTTAATGTCTGTCTGAAGACATGAAGAATACCTTAGCTTTCTTTTCCTTTCTCCTGTGTAATCAGATAAAGTACAAAAGACACTATTGTATTTCATCATCAAGCAATCACATACATTTAACTGGAAAGCATAGAGAATCCTTGCACTCAATCACAAAAACTTGTAGTCTAGTTATGAAGACAAAAGCACAAGAAAAACAGAAGTGATACCAAAAAATGCACAATATAATGAATACTACATTACACTGTTAGGTTGGGAGTGTCGGAATTTCTTGAAAATACATTTGAGTAATTAACTAGTCCATGAAAATCACCTTATTCCAAATTCTTGCAATGAGATCTTAATGGTGTCTAGAAAGATGAGGCGTTACTATCTGCTTGTCTACACAGTTAAGAGCCAATATGTAAAACATAAAGCTCATGAGGCTGGGCGCAGTGGCTCATGTCTGTAATCCCAGCACTTTGGGAGGCTGAGGCGGGCGGATCACGAAGTCAGGAGATCAACACCATCCTGGCTAACACAGAGAAACCCCGTCTCTACTAAAAATACAAAAAAAAAAAATCAGCCGGGCGTGGTGGTGGGCGCCTGTAGTCCCAGCTACTGGGGAGGCTGAGGCAGGAGAATGGCGTGAATCCGGGAGGTGGAGCTTGGAGTGAGCCAAGATTGCGCCACTGCACTCCAGCCTGGGTGACAGACCGAGACTCCGTCTCAAAAAAATAAATAAATAAAGTTCAAAACTCACTAAAATTATCTCAAAAAGAAGAGAAATTTGAAAAGTAGTTTGTTCAAAAAATAAGAAATTTGTTAAAAATTTTCCTACAAAAATTTGTTTCAAACTGAAATAATTTTCTGGGCAATTCTATGAAACATTCAAGATACAAGTAAATTAAAATTCCCCAAATTATTTCATATTTGAGAAAAATGGGGTAACATTTTCTCACTCATTTTGTGAGACTGGCATACTCTTGATGTTGTAACTCGCAAAGGCATAAGGAAGAAAATAATCTGATCACTCTTATGAACATGGAGAAGAAAATCTTGAATAAAATAGTATCATACCAAGTTCCATAGTGTATTAAGAAAGATCAAACATAAAGACCAAATTAGATTTACCTCAAGATTGCAAGGTTGGCTTAACACTTGAAAGTAAATGTATATAATTTACCTTATTAGGAGGAATGATGATATGAACAAAGGCAGAAGAAACATTTAATGAGGTGCAACATATCTTAATGATAAAAAAGCAGCTAAATAGTAAGAGAGGACACCTTTTAAAATTTGATAAAGAATATCTCTCTCCATAAAGAATACTGTAACAAAATGACATTTCATGGTAAAAAGTGAAAAGCATATTTTTGTTTTTAAAAATATTTTATTTAGTTATCATTTACACAGAGTAAAATGAATAAGTTAGCATTGTTGGGTGGAAGTGTATCTGTCTGTCTGTCTGTCTGTCTATCTATCTATCTATCTAT
>NW_026652289.1:72826875-72830697 GCF_009828535.3 Hylobates moloch
ATCTAAATAGCTGTCACTAAGTTCAAGTACTAAAGCACGGTATTCCAGCCTAAACTCTATGGCATTCCCTGGCTTCCTGACCCCACGACAGAAAAGATGCAGTAAGCTGGAAGTGTTATAGAAGATGTTACCAAGAAAAGAGCACAATGGTCACTTCTTACCAATGTAACAGAGGAAAAAAGAAGCTGTATAAAGCAGTACCACACAGCTGGATATTTTGGAAGACACTTTTTCACAGTACAAGAACTGTTATTCATAATCATGGCTTTAAATCAACAGAAAAACTACTACATATTTATCTAACGGGCCAGGCGCGATGGCTCACGCCTGTAATCCCAGCACTTTGGGAGCCCGAGGCAGGCGGATCGCCTGAGCTCAGGAGTTCAACACCTGCCTGGGTAACACGGTGAAACCCTATCTCTATTAAAAGTACAAAAAGCCGGGCGTGGCGGCAGGGGCCTGTAATCCCAGCTACTCGAGAGGCTGAAGCAGGAGAATCTCTTGAACCCAGGAGGCGGAGGTTGCAGTGAGCTGAGATTGCACCATTGCACTCCAGCCTGGGTGACAGAGTGAGACTCTGGCTCAAAAAAAGAAAAAATCTAGCAAGTATTTTTCTTTTTTCTTTTGAGACAGTCTCACTCTGTCGCCCAGGTTGGAGTGCAGCGGCATGATTACAGCTCACTGCACCCTTGACCTCCTGAGGTTAGGTGATCCTCCCATCTCAGCCTCCAGAGTAGCTGGGGTAACAGATGCACACCATCATGACTGACTAATTTTTGTATTTAAAAAAATTTTTTTTAATTTTTCTTTTTTTATTTTTTTGAGATGGAGTCTCACTCTGTCACCCAGGCTGGAGTGCAGTGGTGCAATCTCGGCTCACTGCAAGCTCTGCCCCCCTGGTTCACGCCATACTCCTGCCTCAGCCTCGAGAGTAGCTGGGACTACAGGCGCCTACCACCACACCCGGCTAATTTTTTTGTATTTTTAGTAGAGGCAGGGTTTCACCATGTTAGCCAGGATGGTCTCGAGCTCCTGACCTTGTAATCTGCCTGTCTCGGCCTCCCAAAGTGCTGAGATTACAGGCGTGAGCCACTGCACCCAGCCTAATTTTTCTATTATTGCACCTCTAGCTACAATAATTTTTGTATTTTTAGTAGAGATGGTGTTTTGCCATATTGCCCAAGCTGGTCTTGAACTTCCCAGCTCAAGCAATCCTCCCACCTTGGCCTCCCAAATTGCTGGATTATAGGTGTGAGCCACCGCACCCTGCTGGCCATTTTTTTTTTTTAACCCCAACTCATGACTGAATGGCTGCTAGCTCTCCTCCTCCTCACCTTGTTATTTTCCCTTACAATCACTCTCGTTTGAACCCTTGATGCTTCTTCTCTTATCAAATGCTTTCAAGGAGAGGAAGTGACAGCATCAAAGTGCCACACCACAGCATTCTGACCTTGACCTTGGCCAATGTAAATCTTACAAACAGCCTTGCTTCTTAGTTTTACAGTGCCTCCAGGTATCGAGAATAATTCAATCACCAAAAATAATAGGACAAATATATACTCTGTCATTAAATGTTGGTGTTTCCCCCCGCCAAGATACATTATACGTGAAACATCTACTTATTTCCTCACTAATATGACATTATACTTAATGTCCAGTGTACCCATTTTTTTCAGGATAGAAAACTTTCAGAGCTTCTCTCCATTTCCCCTCTCCTTCATCAATTAGCTAAATATCTTTTTGCTCGAAAATCAGTGCATGTCTCTTGATTTTATAAACAAATTATCGATTAACTTTTTAGCTCAGTTGTTCTTGACCAATTTTCTGTCCTAGCAAATCTGAGGGGACAAACGTATTTCTTTCTACCTATATTCATGCCTCACTAATGAAAATAAACGGTAAGAGAGACATATATAAGTTTGAAAAAACTCCAGGGCAGCTTCTGGTACAAGGAGGGCTTCCTCTGATGGAAAATTGCCACCTTATTTATTTATTTTTATTGAGATGCAGTCTCACTCTGGGGCCCAGGCTGGAGTGTAGTGGAGTGTTCTCAGCCCACTGCAACCTCTGCCTTCTGGGCTCAAGCAATTTTCTTTTTTTTTTGAGACGGAGTCTCGCTCTGTCACCCAGGCTGGAGTGCAGTGGCGCAATCTCGGCTCACTGCAAGCTCCGCCTCCTGGGTTCACGCCATTCTCCTGCCTCAGCCTCTCCGAGTAGCTGGGACTACAGGCGCCCGCCACCACGCCCGGCTAATTTTTTTTGTATTTTTAGTAGAGACGGGGTTTCACCGTGGTATCGATCTCCTGACCTCGTGATCCGCCCGCCTCGGCCTCCCAAAGTGCCGGGATTATAGGCGTGAGCCACCGCGCCCGGCCTGGGCTCAAGCAATTTTCATACCTTAGCCTCCCAAGTAGCTAGGACTACAGGCGCCCACTACTACGCCTGGCTAATTTTTGTATTTTTAGTAGAGACAGGATTTCGCCATGTTGGCCAGTCTGGTCTCGAACTCCTGACCTCAAGTGATCCACCTGCCTCGTCCTCCCAAAGTGCTGGGATTACAGGTGTGAGCCACCATGCCCGGCCCGAGAATTGCCACTTTAACAACCAAATTTCTGAAAGATTAATCTGTAGGCATTAAAGACACAAAAGTTGAAGAAACGAGAAGACATAGCAAACTACTCCAGTATGTGTTTTTTTACCCATGAAGGATGTATTAATAATCATTATGATGGTGGCTCACACCTGTGATCCCAGCACTTTGGGAGGCTGAGGCTGGTGGATCATGAGGTCAGGAGATCGAGCTCATCCTGGCTAGCACTGTAAAACTCCATCTCTACTAAAAACACAAAAAATTAGCCAGGCGTGGTGGTGAGTGCCTGTAGTCCCAGGTGCTTGGGGAGGCTGAAGCAGAAGAATGGCATGAACCCGGGAGGCAGAGCTTACAGTGAGCCAAGATCGCGCCACTGCACTCCAGCCTGGGCAACAGAGACAGACTCCATCTCAAAAAAAAAAAAAAATCATTATGAAAGGGGAAAAAAAGAGCCACTGTCTCAAACTTTATATCCTAAGAATCTCTCAGAAGTCCCCTACCCAATCTAAAATGTCCACAGCAGCAAACTGTGAGTTTGAGCTCACAGTAATAACATTGAGTTACACAGTGGCTGGAAGAATTTTTTAATAAAGATTTTAATAGTTATTTTCTGAACTGTCCAAAATAATGAACTATTTGCTCTAACTCTGAGGTGCTCTGTGCTAAGCTAGTATCTTGGGCCAAAGAGACATGATGGAAACAGAAAAACAGGCATCTTTCAGAATGACCATGATACAGATGCTGTTCTCCTGAGAGAGGGACTGGAGTAAACAACCTGAGGGCCTGGAGTACTAGAATCTGGAGGCAGCAGCAGGAGCTAAGAATCCTGTAGGGAAAAGTCACTCAAACGCTCATTTCCTACTGGGCAGGGTGGAGCTTGCTGTCAGCTTTTTCTCCAATACTTGCACAAATCGTTGGGTAGTGTTCCAAGATGAGCAGTTTTTTACTTCATTAAGCAGCTGCGAGTAACAAAGGGAACTCTAAACCATAAAGAATTTTATGCGGCTGGGCACGGTGGCTCACGCTTGTAATCCCAGCACTTTGGGAGGCCGAGGCGGGCGGATCACGAGGTCAGGAGATCGAGACCATGGTGAAACCCCGTCTCTACTAAAAATACAAAAAAAAAAATTAGCCGGGCGTGGTGGCGGGCGCCTGTAGTCCCAGCTACTCGGAGAGGCTAAGGCAGGAGAATGGCGTGAACCCGGGAGGCGGAGCTTGCAGTGAGCCAAGAT
>NW_026652289.1:72830797-72833527 GCF_009828535.3 Hylobates moloch
CTGGGTGACAGAGCGAGACACCGTCTCAAAAAAAAAAAAAAAAAGAATTTTATGGATGTGCATCTCCTCTAACACAAGTTGTGGGCTCCTCTAATGCTTTGGCTAAAAAAGGAGGAAGGGAATCTCAATAGTAACTGCAAAAGTTAGGACTCTGACCTAACTTTAACAACAGACATATGGAGAATGAATGTGTTCCAAGCAGACTTACTGCTTGTATCTTAAGGAATAACAGAGACCACAAACACATTACAGGGTATTCCAGGCATAACACATATTCAAACTTAATACAATACTGAGTGGCAAGGGTGGACCAGAGCAGTTGACTTCTGAAACATGAAAAATAAAAGTAGCGATAAGAATAGTGGGAGAGAGGTCGGGCACAGTGGCTCACGCCTGTAATCCCAGCACTTTGGGAGGCCGAGGCAGGCAGATCACAAGGTCAGGAGATCGAGACCATCTTGGCTAACACGGTGAAACCCCATCTCTACTAAAAATACAAAAAATTAGCCGGGAGTGGTGGCAGGTGCCTGTAGTCCCAGCTAGTTGGGAGGCTGAGGCAGAAGAATGGTGTGAGCCCAGGAGGCGCAGTTTGCAGTGAGCCGAGATCATGCCACTGCACTCCAGCCTAGGTGACAGAGTGAGACTCCGTCTCAAAAAAAAAAAAAGAAAAAAGAGGAATAGTGGGAGAGAAAATTATTTCAAGGTTTTTCTGTATTGTCTAGGCATTTAAAGAAAGAAAACAGAAAACAAAATGAAAAAGCAAATTATTTCATAGACCCCCACTGATTTTTTGTTAATTTGAGAGAAATTATAGTTCGTCCATTAAAAATAAACAAAGAATAAACTTTTGGCCAGGCGCAGGGCTCACGCCTCTAATCCCAGCACTTTGGGAAGCCGAGGCGGGCGGATCACGAAGTCAGGAGAATGAGACCATCTTGGCTAACATGGTGAAACCCCCACTCTACTGAAAATACAAAAAATTAGCTGGGTGTGATGACATGCGCCTGCAGTCCCAGCTACTTGGGAGGTTGAGACAGGAAAATTGCTTGAACCCAGGAGGCAGAGGTTGCAGTGAGCTGAGATCGCACCACTGCACTCCAGCCTGGGCGACAGAGTGAGACTGTCTAAAAAAAAAAAAAAAAGAAAAAAAAAAGAGGCCAGGCATGGTGGCTCACACCTATAATCCCAGCACTTTGGGAGGCCAAGGGGGCAGGTCACCTGAGGTCAGGAGTTTGAGACCAGCCCGGACAACATGGTGAAACCCCATCTCTACTAAAAATAAAAACTTAGCCGGGTGTGGTGGCACACGCCTGTAGTCCCAGCTACTCAGGAGGCTGAGGCAGGAGAATCTCTTAAACCTGGGAGGCAGAGGTTGCAGTGAGCTGAGATTGCGCCACTGCACTGTAGCCTGGGTGACAGAGTAAGACTAAGTCTCAAGAAAAAAAAAAAAAAGAAATTATCACTACAGTTGATCAGAAGGCAATCATTGCAATATGCACATGCAGGGCACTGGTAAATACCATTCAGCTGCTAATTACATTTCATTATATTAAATAAACATTTTTTACTTTACTGTTAACAAATATTTTCCTAGCCTGCAGGGTAAGAAATTACACTGAAAGGTGATATCCGGCTTCTCTCCAAGGAATTACTAAGGGGAAGAAAATACTTTAAATCAAATGAAAGGCTGGGTGCAATGGCTCATGCCTGTAATCTCAGCAGTTTGGGAAGCCAAGGCGGGTGGATCATCTGAGGTCGAAAGTTTGAGACCAGCCTGGCGAACGTGGCGAAACCCTGTCTCCACTAAAAATACAAAAATCAGCCGGGCACTGTGGTGCATGCTTGTAGTTCCAGCTACTCGGGAGGCTGAGGCAGGAGAATCGCTTGAACCCGAGAGGCAGAGGTTGCAGTGAGCCAAGATCGTGCCGCTGCACTCTGGCCTGGGCGATAGAGTGAGACTCCATCTCAAAAAAATAAAATAAAATAAATAAATCAAATGAGAAACATGTAGAAGTGTTTCAAATATCTTTCCCCTCATCCCTGTCTTCCATTAAGGTTCTGGATCTTTTAGGGCCTGCCATTGTTGGTAGGTAATTTGGGAAAGTGACCTTGGTCTAGACAATGAAGAGTTGGATTTTCCTCCTTTGAAGTTAACACCATCACTCTGAGGGATGTTGAATCAATTTTCTCAAAGTTTCTTTTCTCACTAAAGTATTTCCCATTAAACTACGGCATTCTTGATAGAATTTATTTTCTAACATGAAAGTGAGATTAAAAAGATGACTCAAAAAGAAAAAAGAGGCCGGGCGTGGTGGCTCACGCTTGTAATCCCAGCATTTTGGGAGGCTGAGGCGGGCGGATCATGAGGTCAGGAGATCGAGACCACGGTGAAACCCCGTCTCTACTAAAAAAAATACAAAAAATTAGCCGGGCGTGGTGGCGGGCGCCTGTAGTCCCAGCTACTCGGAGAGGCTGAGGCAGGAGAATGGCGTGAACCCGGGAGGCACCTGCAGTGAGCCGAGATTGCGCCACTGCACTCCAGCCTGGGCGACAGAGCGAGACTCCGCCTAAAAAAAAAAAAGAAAAAAGAGAGTCCGGGCGTGGTGGCTCACACCTGTAATCCCAGCACTTTGGGAGACTGAGGCAGGTGGATCACGAGGTCAGGAGATCGAGACCACCCTGGCTAACACGGTGAAACCCCATCTCTACTAAAAAAAAAAAAAAAAAAAT
>NW_026652289.1:72833927-72873689 GCF_009828535.3 Hylobates moloch
GCGGAAGTTGCAGTGAGCCAAGATCACGCCACTGCACTCCAACCTGGCAACAGAGCGAGACTCCATCCCCCCCAAAAAAAAAAGAAAAAATATGACTACTGACTGTACCACTTCTGCAATAAGGCTGAAAAAAAAAAAAGCTGGCCGGGCGCAGTGGCTCACGCCTGTAATCCCAGCACTTTGGGAGGCCGAGGCAGGCGGATCACGAGGTCAGGAGATTGAGACCATCCTGGCTAACACGGTGAAACCCCGTCTCTACTAAAAATACAAAAAATTAGCCGGGCGTGGTAGCAGGCGCCTGTAGTCCCAGCTACTGGGGAGGTTGAGGCAGGAGAATGGCGTGAACCCGGGAGGCGGAGCTTGCAGTGAGCCAAGATCGCGCCAGTGCACTCTAGCCTGGGGGACAGAGAAAGACTCCGTCTCAAAAAAAAAAAAAAAAAGCTACAGAATGGCTACGCATGTCCTGCAGAGGGACCCACTAGGTAACTAGCAGTACAATGAACATGACATTCAATAGCTTTCATTACATCATTTTCTTTTGTTTTTGTTTTTTTTGAGACAGAGTCTTGCTTTGTCACCCAGGCTGGAGTGCAGTGGGGCGATCCCGGCTCACTGCAACCTCTGCCTCCTGGGTTCAAGCAATTCTCCTGCTTCAGCCTCCTGAGTAGCTGGGATTACAAGTGTGCGCCACCATGCCTGGCTAATTTTTGTATTTTTAGTAGAGACAGGGTTTCACCATGTTGGCCAGGCTGGTCTCGAACTCCTGACCGCAGGTGATCCACCCACCTAGGCGTCCCAAAGTGCTGGGATTACAGGAGCGAGCCACAGTGCCTGGCCTTCCTTACACCATTTTCTTTCCCCAATAAATTCTTGTAGATCTTAGGCTGTAAGTCTCCGTTTAAGGAAATGAGGCCAACAGGAGCCACTAAAGCGAGGACCCTCAGCTATCTAATGGTCCCAGAAGCCGAGGCCCTCCACACCCACCTCATCGTCACTGTCAGACGTCTCTGAGTCTGACGAGGCTGCAGGCTGACTCACAGGCGGCTCCTTCTCCTCAGAGTCACTGCGCTTTCGCTTTGCCAGGGACAAGAGCTCCTAATGGGACAAAAATAGGCACATCAGTTTTGTTCAACAGAGAAAGAATATCCAAGAATAATAAAATGCCCACCCTCTCTAGATCTTTTTTATATTTTTGTGCTTTCAACTAAAGGACATTGTCACAGGGACTTCTATCAGCATGAACAGACTGCTAGGATTCCAAAGTGCTGAAGAAATGTTTACAAAATCTGCCCCACCTTTTTAATGGATAATATATGTCTGAAGTTGGACAGGAACTGGAACCAAACTGGAGGCTATCCCCAAATTGTTCCTGATTCTACCCTAAACAACAGAAGCATTGATTCTCTGGGACTGGTAAAAATCACGTTTACAAAGGTAACCTAGTCACTGTTTTAACTGGTTTAGTACTTTATGGTAAAATTGGCATTTATGGGGCAGTTTTGAATAAGCTTACAAACTGTAATTTCTGAGGTCATTTTATATTTTGAATACTTAAACCAGAAAAAAAGCGTCCAGTGTTTAATCCAGTTTGTGACAACAAGCAGTAAGTGTGCTGGCCACTACACCAGAATCCTAATTTCACAAGCCCTATTCTCCCATTCACCACCTCTGCCTTGTCCTGGTCATTTAAGCGAGATGACAGTAAGAACGACGTACCAGTAAGTAAGCCATGACTACAACCAAGATTTGCTCTGTCACATGGTTCCCTTCTCACTTGAAGTCTCCCCAACTCAGTCCAGTCACTCAAAAACGCAACAAAAGGTTACTTGCTCTGCTTTCTGCTAATACCAATACCAGTCCACAATTATACTGTACTCACTAGATGCCAGGTACTTTTCTTTTTTTTTTTTTGAGACAGAGTCTCGCTGTGTCCCCCAGGCTGGAGTGCAGTGGTGCAACCTCGGCTCACTGCAAGCTCCGCCTCCCAGGTTCACGCCATTCTCCTGCCTCAGCCTCTCGAGTAGCTGTCAGGCACCCACCACCACGCCCGGCTAATTTTTTTTTTTGTATTTTTAGTAGAGATGGGGTTTGACCACATTAGCCAGGATGGTCTCGATCTCCTGACCTCGTGATCCGCCCGCCTCGGCCTCCCAAAGTGCTGGGATTACAGGTGTGAGCCCCCACGCCCAGCCCAATGCCAGGTACTTTTCTAAACATCTGATATTTAATCTTCACAACAACTGGTATCATTACCATTTAAAGATAATGAAAGAAAAGAGTTTTTTTGTTGTTCTTGGTTTTTATTGTTTGTTTGTTTCAAGATGGAGTCTTGCTCTGTCGCCCAGGCTGGAGTGCAGTGGTGTGATCTCGGCTTACTGCAACCTCTGCCTCCCGTGTTCAAGCAATTCTCCTGAGTCAACCTCCCGAGTAGCTGGGACTACAGGGGCGTGCCACCACACCTGGGTAATTTTTTGTATTTTAGTAGAGACGGAGTTTCACCAAGTTGGCCAGGATGGTCTCAATCTCCTGACCTTGTGATCCGCCCGCCTCGACCTCCCAAAGTGCTGGGATTACAGGCATGAGCCACCATGCCTGGTCTCTTCTTGTTGTTTTTGAAACAGACACTCACTCTGTTGCCCAGGCAGGCTAGAGTGCAGTGGCACGATCTCGGCTGACTGCAACCTCCACCTCCCAGATTCAAGCAATGCCCGTGCCTCAGCCTCCCAAGTAGATGGGACTACAGGAGAATGCCACCATGCCTGGCTAATTTTTTTTTTTTTTTTTTTTTTTGAGATGAAGTCTTGCTCTGTCGCCCAGGCTGGAGTGCAATGGCCTGATCTCGGCTCACTGCAAGCTCCGCCTCCCGGGTTCATACCATTCTCCTGCCTCAACCTACCAAGTAGCTGGGACTACAGGTGCCCGCCGCCACGCCTGGTTAATTTTTTTTTTTTTTTTTTTGAGACGGAGTCTCACTCTGTCACCCAGGCTGGAGTGCAGTGGCACGATCTCGGCTCACTGCAAGATCCGCCTCCTGGGTTCACACCATTCTCCTGCCTCAGCCTCCCGAGTAGCTGGGACTACCAGCGCCAGCCAAGCCCAGCTAATTTTTTTTTTTTTTAGTAGAGACGGGGTTTCACCATGTTAGCCAGGATAGTCTCAATCTCCTGACCTCGTGATCCACCTGCCTTGGCCTCCCAGAGTGCTGGGATTATAGGCGTGAGCCACTGCACCCAGCCATGCCTGGTTAATTTTTGTACTTTTAGTAGAAATGGGGTTTTGTCATGCTGCCCAGGCTGGTCCTGAACTACTGACCTCAAGTGATTCACTCGCCTTGGCCTCCCAAAGTGCTGGGATTACAGGTGTGAACCACCACACCAGGCCAAGAAACTAAGGAGTTTAAGTAACTTAGCCAAGCTGTGTAACTCACCTAGTAACACAGCTGGTACATGATAGAGCCAGGATTCAAACCTCGGCAGACAGAATCCTAGCTCCTGAGTCATGGTTTACTAGTCTAAAACATTTTTCCCTTCTGCCAAAAGAGAGAAGATACAGCTAATGAACACTAGTAGTAATATTCCTTAATGATGATGGTGCTATACAATTATGGATCAAGTGCCAAGACAGACTGTAAAATAATAGACTGCTACAAAGTATCTGTTTTATTCTTCTAGTCTCTATTTTAGGAGTATATCCTCCCTCCTTGGCTAAAATGAGAAATGACCTTCTCGATTAAACAGCTGACACTCTCTCTTGTTGATAAACACTCATAAAATGTTAACTCTTGTCATTTCACTAGAGAGAGTTAACATACCAACTTCCTGAAAGACTGAAATCATACTCTGCTTTTTCATACCAAAATGGTAACTCTATGGACCAAATGCAGATTATATCAACACTTGTGTGTTTATAGTCGTTTTAAAACCTGAGGTAAACTGGGTGCGGTGGTTTATACCTGTAATCTCAACACTTTGGGAGGCCAAGGTGGGAGGCTTGCTTGTAGAGACCCAGTCTCTATAAAAACAAAATAAAACAAAAAACCCAAACTTGAGGTATAATTTATATATATTTTATCCTTTCTAATATACTTTTCTAATATACTAATACATATAGTTCTATGAGTTTGACAAATACTTTAAACCACGACCACAGTCAAGATCTTTATCGTCTCTGATATAGAGAAGATCTAATCTCTTCTCTGACCCCTTCAGGTTCACAAATACACTAGTATTTCTGTTTTGATACCAATTGATTATAACAGAGATTTGGATTTGCTATTAATCAAAACACAGTAGACATCTGCTAAAAGTTACTGTAGGCAGGAGGCTACAGGCAGGAGAATTGCTTGAACCCGGGAGGCAGAGGTTGCAGTGAGCCGAGATCGCGCCACTGCACTCCAGCCTGGGTGACAGAGCGAGACTCCACCTCAAAAAAAAAAAAAAGAAGGGGTTACTGTAACTAAAGTAAGACATTAGTACTGCTGGCCAGGCGCGGTGGCTCACGCCTGTAATCCCAGAACTTTGGGAGGCCGAGGCAGGCAGATCACGAGGTCAGGAGTTCGAGACCATCCTGGCCAACATAGTGAAATTCCTTCTCTACTAAAAATACAAAAAATTAGCCGGGCATGGTGACGTGCACCTGTAATCCCAGCTACTCGGGAGTCTGAGGCAAGAGAACTGCTTCAACCCGGGAGGCGGAGGTTGCAGTGAGCAGAGATCGCATCACTGCACTCCAGCCCGGGTGACAGTGCAAGACTCCATCTCAAAAAAAAAAAAGACACTAGTGCTGCCTTCCTGTTAAGGAGGTTCCACTCCATATCCCATCATCTACACTCTATAGTTCCATCATCCCTCAATTCTCTCATCTTTATACATCCCTTCTCCCACTCCCTGGCAACCAAAGACCTGTTTTCTGTCCCTATAGAACATTGTATAGATGGAATCATATAGTATCTTAGCCTTTTGAGTTTGGCTTCTTTCATTTGGCATAGTGCATTTGAGATTCATTCACATTACAGCATGTATCATTACTATAGTTTGTCTCTATTTTTGCTAAGTAGTATTCCACTGTATGAATGTATCACAGTTTGCTGAACTATTTACCAGCTGAAAAACATTTGTGCTAGGTGCAGTGGTTCACGCCTATAATCCCAGCATTTTGGGAAGCCAAGGTGGGAGGACCGCTTGAGCCCAGAAGTTTGAGACCAGCCTGGCAACATAGCATGACCTCGTCTTTACTTAAAAAACAAAACAAAAAAAGGCCGGGTGCGGTGGCTCACGCCTGTAATCCCAACACTTTGGGAGGCCAAGGCAGGCGGATCACCTGAGGTCGGGAGTTCGAGACCAGCCTGACCAACATGGAGAAACCGCATCTCTACTAAAAATACAAAATTAGCTGGGCGTGGTGGTGCATGCCTGTAATCCTAGCTACTCGGGAGGCTGAAGCAGGAGAATTGCTTGAACCCGGAAGGCAGAGGTTGCAGTGAACTGAGATAGCACCATTGCACTCCAGCCTGGGCAACAAGAGCAAAACTCCATCAAAAAAAAAAAAAAGTGTGGTAGCAAACAACAACAACAACAACAATAAAACATCTGAGTTGTTACCATTTGGGGGTAACTGTATGTTCACGTACAGTCTTCTACGTAAACATTAGTTTTTACGTCACTTGAGTAAATACCTAGGACTGGGATTGCTGGGTTATATAGTAATATGTTTATGGTCTTTACCATTACCTTTTTTCCCATATTATTTTAATGTAAATTTATAAGCTTTAAAGACTTCTGGGCTGGGTGCAGTGGCTCACGTTTGTAATACCAGTACTTTGGGAGGCTGAGGCAGGTAGATCACTTGACGTGTGCCTGGCCAACATGGTGAAACCCGATCTTTGCTAAAAATACAAAAATTAGCTGGGCATGGTGGTGCACGCCTGTAGTCCCAGCTACTCAGGAGGCTGAGGTGGGAGAATCACTTGAGTCTGGGAGGTGGGGGTTGCGGTGAGCAAAGATCATGCCACTGCACTCTAGCCTGGGCAACAGAGTGAGACTCTGTCTCAAAAAGGCAAAAAAGACTTCTGGTAAGTAATCTCTTCTCTGACCCCTTCAGGTTCACAAATGCATTATTATGCCGGTTTTATATTTTTATTTATGTATTTTTTTTGAGATGGACTCTCACTATGTCTCCCAGGCTGGAGTATAGTGGAGTGATCTTGGCTCACAGCAACCTCCGCCTCCCTGGTTCAAGTGATTCTCCTGCCTCAGCCTCCCAAGTAGCTGGGACTATAGGCGCACGCCACCACATCCAGCTAATATTTTTGTACTTTTAGTAGAGACAGGGTTTCACCATGTTGGCCAGGATGGTCTCGAACTCCTGATGATCTGCCCACCTCAGCCTCCCAAAGTGTTGGGATTACAGGCATGAGCCACCGCAGCTGACCTTAGTATGCCTGTTTGTTTTTCTTTTTTTGTGAGACGGAGTTTCACTCTTGTTGCCCAAGCTAGAGTGCAATGGTGCGATCCCAGCTCACTGCAACCTCGGCCTCCCGGTTCAAGCGATTCTCCTGCCTCAGCCTCCCAAGTAGCTGGGATTACAGGTGCGCACCACAACACCTGGCTAATTTTTTGTATTTTTAGTAGAAGTGGGGTTTCACCATGTTAGCCAGGCCGGTCTTGAACTCCTGATCTCAGGTGATCTGCCGCCTCGGCCTCCCAAAGTGCTGGGATTACAGGTGTGAGCCACCATGCCCAGCCTAGTATGCCTGTTTTAATACCAATTCGTTATAACAGAGATTTGGATTTGCTATCAATCAAACCATAGTAGACATCTGTTAAAAGTTACTATAACTGAAGTATACTGCCTTCCTGTTAAGGAGGTTCTGCTATACATACTGAAAACCTAGGCCTGGCACAGTGGCTCACGCCTGTAATCCCAGCACTTTGGGAGGCTGAGACAGGCGGATCACAAGGTCAGGAGATTGAGACCATCCTGGCTAACACAGTGAAACCCTGTCTCCACCAAAAATACAAAAAATTAGTTGGGCGTGGTGGTGAGCACCAGTAGTCCCAGCTACTCGGGAGGCTGAGGCGGGAGAATGGCGTGAGCCCGGGAGGTGGAGCTTGCAGTGAGCCGAGATTGCGCCACTGCACTCCATCTAGACTGAGTGACAGAGCAAGACGCCATCTCAAAAAAAAAAAAAAAAAAAAAAACCTAATAAACAGCTCTCCTTCATCAACGAACAACTGCATCTGATAAGTACAATCCCTCTTCTACTACATTAAATACCATATTAACAATAGTATGGCCGGGCACAGTGGCTCATGCCTGTAATCCCAGCATTTTGGGAGGCCGAGGTGGGAGGATCACAAGGTCAGGAGTTCAACACCATCCTGGCCAGCATGGTGAAACCACATCTCTACTAAAAATACAAAAAAATCACCAGGCATGGTGGCGTGCACCTGTAGTCTAGCTACTCAGGAGGCTGAGGCAGGAGAATCACTTCAACCTGGCAGGCAAAGGTTGCAGTGGGTCAAGATCGTGCCACTGCACTCCAGCCTGCGCAAAAGAGTGAGACTGCATCTCAAAAAAAAAAAAAAAGTATGGGCCAGGGACACTGGCTCACAACTGTAGTCCTAGCACTTTGGGAGGCCGACGAGGGCTGAACGTTTGAGCCCAGGAGTTCGAGACCAGTCCAGGCAATGTGGTGAAACCCCATCTGTACAAAAAATACAAAAAGTCAGCCAGGTTGGTGGCACATGCCTATAGTCTCAGCTACTCAAGAGGCTGAGGCAGGAGAATTGTTTGAGTTTGGGTGGTTGAGAGTGCAGCGAACCACTTCACTCTAGCCTGGGAAACAGAGCAAGACACTGCCTTAAAAAGAAAAACCCGGCCCGGAGTGGTGGTTCACGCCTGTAATCCCAGCACTTTGGGAGGCCAAGGCAGGTGGATCACGAGGTCAGCAGTTCGAGACCAGTCTGACCAACATGGTGAAACCCTGTCTCCACTAAAAATACAAAAAAAATAGCTGGGAGTGGTGGCGGGTGCCTGTAATCCCAGCTACTTGGGAGGCTGAGGCAGGAGAATTGCTTGAAACTGGAAGGCAGAGGTTGCAGTGCAGTGAGCTGAGATTGCACCACTGCACTCTAGCCTGGGCAACAAGAGCAAAACTCCCGTCTCAAAAAAAAAAAAAAAAGAAAAAGAAAAAAGAAAAACCTGCCGGATGCAGTGGCTCACGACTGTAATCCCAGCACTTTGGGAGGCCGAGGTGGGCAGATCACGAGGTCAGGAGTTCAAGACCAGCCTGGCCAACATAGTGAAACCCCGCCTCTACTAAAAATACAAAAAAATTAGCTGGGCATGGTGGCAGGCACCTGTAATCCCAGCTACTTCGGAGTCTGAGGCAAGAAGAATCGCTTGAACCTAGGAGGTGGAGGTTGCAGTGAGCCGAGATCACACCACTGCACTCCAGCCCGGGCGACAGTACGAGACTCTGTCTCAATAAAAAAAAAAAAAAGAAAAAAGAAAATGAAACCCACAATAGTATGGAGACAGCAAAGACTCTCTTAACAGTGTGAAAGATACAAAATGCACTTCCCACAACTTGAGGATTGTACAGGAAGTTACTGGGAAAATTCACAGCGAGATTACTTTTTAGTTCAGTCCTTTATATTCTTTTTGTTTGTTTGTTTGTTTTTGGAGACGAAATCTTGGTCTGTCGCCCAGACAAGAGTGCAGTGGTACGATCTTGGCTCACTGCAGCCTCCGCCTCCCAGGTTCAAGCGATTCTCCCACCTCAGCCTTCCAAGTAGCTGGGACTATAGGCATGCACTACCACGCCCAGCTAATATTTTGTATTATTAGTAGAGACAGGGTTTCATCATGTTGCCCAGGCTGGTCTTGAACCTCTGAGCTCAGGCAATCTACCTGCCTCACCCTCCCAAAGTGCTAGGATTACAGGTGTGAGCCACGACGCCCAGCCAGTCCTTTATATTCTATTGAGGGCTCATAATAGCTGAATAGACCAATATGCAACAAAAAAGTCTTCCCACCCCGTCTCTACTAAAAATACAAAAATTAGCTGGGGGTGGTGGTGTGCGCCTGTAGTCCCAGCTACTAGGGAGGCTAAGGCAGGAGAATCGCTTGAACCCGGGAGGCGGAGGCTGCAGTTAGCCTAGATTGTGCCACTGCACTCCAGCCTGGCGAGACTCCGTCTCAAAAAAAAAAAAAGAAAGAAAATTCTTTCCAACACCACACACATAAAGAGACCATCAGATTAGAGACCATCAGTTAATCAGTTAGAGATGACCTATCTAACACTTGTAGTCAAAAAAAGTCAATCTGGCCAGGCATAGTGGCTCACACCTATAATCTCAGCACTTTGGGAGGCCAAAGTGGGAGGATTGTTCAAGGCCAGGAGTTCGAGACCAACTTGGGCAACACAGTAAGACCACATCTCTACAAGAAATTAAAAAAAAATTAAGTCCATCTGAAACTGATCCATACACCAGAGGTAAATCCATCTGCAACTCTCTCCTACCAGCCAACTTCACTGTGCCACACTGGTTGAGACAACATTTCATGTGTCTGGTGAATATCTCTTACCACTGTCCCTGTATTTCAAGCCATCCAGTGAAAGCCTTCCCTATTTATCTCGACATTCCTCTAGGGGAATGGTGCAGGGGGTGCCAGCATGGTATATCAAATGAAGGCTGAACGAAAGATCTACTTGAAATAATGCCAATGCCCAAGCTACTTACTACAGGATGGCTGTGCAGAGATGCCGCATCTGGCTTCTACAGCAGTTTCATTAACATTGCTTAAAAGCCATATTTAACATTAAACTAGACTGCCAAAACTGAGACCGTGAAACAAGGCAAGAAAGGAGAATAAAAGCCCATATGAATAAATCTCAACAGGTTTTATAGCTAATTAGCATGCTGAGATCTTTCTCACTCATACCACCAATATAACTAATGTTGGCAACTACCAGCTAAGGCGACCAAATATCCTGGTTTTCCCAGGACTGTCATGGTTTTAGCACTAAAAGTCCTATATTCTGGGAAACTTCTCAGTTCCTGGCAAACTAGGATGGTTGGTCACCCTACTAACAGCAACCATTATGTAGCAAGCCCTGGGTAAACAGTAGTGAAGAAAAGATATGGCTGGGCGCAGTGGCTCATATCTGTAATTCCAGCTCTGTGGGAGGCTGAAGTGGGAAAATTGAGCCCAGGAGTTCAAGACCAGCCTCAGCAACATAAGGAGACCCCATCTGGACAAAAGGATTTTTTAAAAAATTAGGTGGGCCAGGCGTGGTGACTCACACCTGTAATCCCTGCACTTTGGGAGGCTGAGGCGGGCGGATCGGCTGAGGTCAGGAGTTCATGACTAGCCTAGCAAACATGGAAAACCCCGTCTCTACTAAAAATACAAAAATTAGCTGGGTGTGTTGGAGGGCGCCTGTAATCCCAGCTACTCAGGAGGCTGAGGCAGGAGAATCACTTGAACCCAGGAAGTGGAAGTTGCAGTGAGCTGAGATCACACCACTGCACTCCAGCCTGGGCAACAGACTGAGACTCTGTCTCCAAAAAAAAAAATTAGCTGGACGTGGTGATGGGTGCCTGCAGTCCCAGCTGCTTGGAAGGCTGAGGTTGGAAGATCGCTTGAGTTCAGAAGTCGAGGCTGCAGAGAGCTAGGATCTAGCCACTGCACTCCAGGCTGGGCAATGGGCGAAACCCTGTGTCTTAAAAAATCAAAAAGAGGCCAGGCATGGTGGCTCATGCTTGTAATCCTAGCACTTTGGGAGGCTGAGGCAGGTGGATCACTTGAGGTCACGATTTCAAGACCAGGCCAGCCAATATGGTGAAACCCCATCTCGACTAAAAGGCTGGGCACAGTAGCTCACACCTGTAATCCCAGCACTTTGGGAGGCCAAGGCAGGCGGATCATGAGGTCAGGAGATCAAGACCATCCTGGCTAACACGGTGAAACCCTGTCTTTACTAAAAATACAAAAGATTAGTTGGGTGTGGTGGCACGTGCCTGTAGTCCCAGCTATTTGGGAGGCTGAGACCGGAGAATCGCTTGAACCCGGGAGGTAGAGGTTGTAGTGAGCCGGAGGTTGCAGTGAGCCGAGATCGCAACCACTGCACTCCAGCCTAGGAGGCAGCAAGACTCTGTCTCAAAAAAAAAAAAAAATTAGCCAGACATGATGGCATGCACCTGTAATCCCAGCTACTCACGAAGCTGAGGCAGGAGAATTGCCTGAACCCAGGAGGTAGGGATGGCAGTGAGCTGATATCATGCCACTGCATTCCAGCCTGGGCAACAGAGCAAGACTCTATCTCAAAAAAAAAAAAAAGAAAGAAAAAATAAATTAAATTAAAAACAAAGAAAAAATAAGGAAAAGATACATGGTCCTTGACCTCATGGAATTTAAAATCATGTATGGGAGACAGACAATGAACAAGTAAAGAAACAATGAATTCCATTTAATCGTAAGTGTTAAGAAGGAAGTGAATCAAATGAGTGCAGGGGCTATCTGCAGTAGGGTGGTTAGAGAGGCTTCTCTGAGGCACTGAGGCTGAGACTAGAAACTTCACGAGAGGAAAAGATGGTACAGTTTTCTGGACAGAGGCCTTCAGATGGAACAGCTAAGGCCCTGAAGCTGATAACAGCTTGGCTTAGTCAAAGAACTGAAAGAGAAACTGTGACTAAAGTTTAGCAGGCAAGCAGGAGAATGGAATGAGGTGGGTTAGTGTTAAAAAGAAACCAGATCTTTCTGAGCTTTATAAAACAGGGTGAGGAGCATGGAAGTTAGGCAGTGGGAAGCCATCAAATGGTTTGAAGCAGGGGAGTAACCCAATCCAGCAAGAGTTTTAAAAGAGCACTCCTGGAAAGAGACAGACAAAAAAAAAAAGAGCACTACAACTGGTAGATGAACAGACTAGAGAGGCCTGGGTGGAAGTACAGAGAGGACTCGGAACCCACAGCAGTTGCATTAAACAAGTAGCCACAGGGACAGAGAGAAGTGGGAGGATCTACGAGATGACGAGGAAAAAACAGTAATTCACAGAGCTTTAAATCCGAGAGGTTACTTCCTAGTGTCCCTTGAATAGCAAAACTGTTGGTTGATTTTAACAGTGAATATTGGCTGGGCGTGGTGGCTCACAGGTGGCTTACAGGTGGCCTGTAATCCCAGTACTTTGGGAGGGCAAGGTAGGAGGAAGGATCCCTTGAGCCCAGGAGTTTGAGACCAGTATGGGCAACATAGGGAGACCCTGTTTCTACAAAAAATTAAAAATCAATTTGCTGCGGCCGGGAGTGGTGGCTCATGCCTGTAATCCCGGCACTTTGGGAGGCCAAGACAGGCAGATTACTTGAGGTCAGGAGTTTGAGACCAGCCTGGCCAATGTGACGAAACCCTGTCTCTACTAAAAATACAAAAAGTAGGCAGATGTGGTGGCGCATGCTTGTAATCCCAGCTACACAGGAGGCTGAGGGAGAACTGGTTGGGCCCAGGAGGCAGAGAGGTTGCAGTGAGCTGAGATCACACCGCTGCACTCCAGCCTGGGCGACAGAGCAAGACTCTGTCTCAAAATAAATAAATAAATTAGCTGGGCATGGTGGCACACACCTGTGATCCCAGCTACTCCAGAGGCAGAGGAGGGAGGATCGCTTGAAGCCAGGAGGTCAAGGCTAGAGTGATCCATGATCACGTCACTGCAGTTCAGCCTGGGTGACAGAGACCCTGTCTTCAAAAAAAAAAAGGAGCGGGGGGCACGGTAGCTCACACCTGTAATCCCAGCACTTTGGGAGGCTGAGGTGGGCGGATCACAAGGTCAGGAGATCGAGACCATCCTGGATAACACAGTGAAACCCCGTCTCTACTAAAAATACAAAAAAATTAGCCAGGCGTAGTGGCGGGCACCTGTAGTCCCAGCTACTCGGGAGGCTGAGGCAGGAGAATGGTGTGAACCCGGGAGGCAGAGCTTGCAATGAGCCGAGATCACACCACTGCACTCCAGCCTGGGCGACAGAGCGAGACTCCGTCTCAAAAAAAAAAAGGGGGGGGGGGATATGAGTATTGCAGTAGAGGGGTTGGAACAAGAACCCCCAAAGTGACAGTGTCCCTTATCTCTTCAAGTAATCTCAATGTAACCATGTTAGAAAATCTCCCACCATGTAGCTTGGGTGACAGAGTGAGACCCCAGCTCTAAAAATAAAATTTAAAAAAAAAGAAGGCCAGGCATGGTGGCTCATGCCTGTAATCCCAGCACTTTGGGAGGCCAAGGCAGGCAGATCACCTGAGGTCAGAAGATCGAGACCAGCCTGGCCAGCATGGTGAAACCCCGTTTCTACTAAAAATACAAAAATTAGCCAGATGTGGTGGTGGGCACCTGTAATCCCAGCTACTCAGGAAGCTGAGACAGGAGAATCACTTGAACCCGGGAGACGGAGGTTGTAGTGAGCTGAGATTGCCCCACTGCACTCCAGCCTGGGCAACAAAGAGCAAAACTCCATCTCAAAAAAAAAATAAAGAAAACTTGACACCATGGGTATGCCAAGTAGCATTTGCTTATTCAACAAAAATTTATTAAGTGTCTACTCTGTCAGGCAAGCATCAGCATAATTATTATTACTGTTATTATTATTGGAGTCAGGGTCTCACTGTCACCCAGGCTGGAGTGCAGGTGCGTGATCATGGCTCTCTGTAGCCTCAACCTCCTAAGCTCAGGTGATCCTCCTATCTCAGCCTCCTGGGTAGCTGGGACTACAGGCACACACCACTACACCCAGCTTATGTAGCTTTTATTTTGAATGAATAGCTGGGACCACAGGCGCATGCCACCACACTCAGCTAATTTTTTAAAAATTTTGTAGACCAGGCATGGTGGCTCACGCCTGTAGTCCCAGCACTTTGGGAGGCCAAGGTGGGTGGATCACGAGGTCAGGAGTTCAAGACTAGCCTGGCCAACATGGTGAAACCCTATCTCTACTAAAAATACAAAAATTAGCTGGGTGTGGTGGTGGGCCCCTGTAATCCCAGTTGCTTGGCAGGCTGAGGCAGGAGAGTTGCTTGAACCTGGGAGGTAGAGGTTGCAGTGAGCCAAGATCACACCATTGTGCTCCAGCCTGGGCAACAGAGTGAGACTCCGCCTAAAAAAAAAAAAAAAGTACACACACACATATATATATATATATATATATATATGTAGAGGCTGGGCACAGTAGACTCACTCCTGTAACCCCAACACTTTGGGAGGCCAAGAGGGGGTGGATCACCTGAGGTCAGGAGTTCGAGACCAGCCTGGCCAACATGGAAAAACCCCATCTCTACTAAAAATACAAAAAAAATGGCCAGGCACAGTGGCTCACGCCTGTAATCCCAGAACTTCGAGAAGCCGAGGTGGGTGGATCATGATGTCTGGAGTTCGAGATCAGCCTGGCCAATATGGTGAAACCGTCTCTACTGAAAATACAAAAAATTAGCCAGGCGTGGTGGCGCATGCCTGTAGTCCCAGCTACTCGGGAGGCTGAGGCAGAAGAATCGCTTGAACCCAGGAGGCAGAGGTTGCACTGAGCCGAGATCGCGCCGCTGCACTCTACCCTGGGCGACAGAGCGAGACTCTATCTAAAAATAAATAAATAAATAAATAAAAAATAAAAACAAACAAACAAAAAAATTAGCTGGGCATGGTGGCATGTGCCTGTAATCCCAGCTACTCAGGAGGCCGAGGCACAAGAATTGCTTGAACCCAGGGCGGAGGTTGCAGTGAGCCAAGATGGTGTCACTGCACTCCAGCCTAGGCAACAGAGCAAGACTCCATCTCAAAAAAAATTTTTTTTTTTTTTTTGTAGAGACCAGGTTTCATCACCACATTGCCTAGGCTGGTCTCAAACTACTGAGCTCAAGCAATCCTCCCATCTCAGCCTCCCAAAGTGCTGGGATTACAGGCGTGAGCCATTGTGCCTGGCCCTCAAGTGTTATTTTCAACTACCTACTTGGTATCTCCACTTAGATATCTCATAGTCACTTCAAACTCCACATATCCCAGACTGAATGCAGGATGTTCACCTCTAAACCTGCTCCTCCAGCATTCCCCATCTCATGCCAGTGCCTGGCATCAATCTTTAATACTCCTCTTCTCATCCTAACATCTAATCAGTCCTCAGTCTTCAAGGCCTTTTAGTTCTACATACTGAACACTATGTCCAACCAATTCCACTATCTCTATAACAACCATATCATCTCTATAACATGTCATCTCTATAACAACCATATCAATGCAAGTCAGTCCTTCATTTAATAAATACTGACTGGGTGCCAGCTGCATATAGGCACTGCTTAGATGCCAGGGACAGCATAGTGAACACATACGCTTACCCTCCTGGAGCTTCTATTCTAATGGAACTTATGTTCTCCATCATCTCTCATCTGGACTCCTCTCTCTGCCACTTCATTAGTGTCCGCCTCCATATTACTCTCCACATAGTCTGGGTAAGGCAAATCTGAAAATCTTCTCCAACTTAAAATCCTTCAATGGCTTCCTATTACCCTCAGAATAAAGTCCAAAGTCTCTACTAAAAATACAAAAATTGGCCGGGCACGGTGGCTCATACCTGTAATCCCAGCACTTTGGGAGGCCGAGGCGGGCAGATCATGAGGTCAGGAGATCAAGACTGTCTTGGCTAACACGGTGAAACCCCGTGTCTACTAAAAATACAAAAAAAATTAGCTGGGCATGGTGGCGGATGCCTATAGTCCCAGCTACTCGGGAGGCTGAGGCAGAAGAATGGTGTGAACCTGGAAGGCAGAGCTTGCAGTGAGCCGAGATCACGCCACTGCACTCCAGCCTGGGCAACAAAGCGAGACTCCGTCTCAAAAAAAAAAAAAACAAAACAAAAACAAAAATTAGCCGAGTGTGGTGGGACACACCTGTAGTCCCAGCCACCGGGGAGGCTGAGGCCCTCCAGTGGCTTTAAATTTTTTTCTTTTTTTCTTTTGTTGTTTTTAGACGGAGTCTCTCTCTGTCACCCAGGCTAGTACAGTGGTGACCTCGGCTCACTGCAACCTCCACCTCCCAGGTTCAAGGCATTCTCATGCCTCAGCCTCGCGAGTGGCTGGGACTACAGGTGTGTGCCACCACACCTGGCTAATTTTTGTATTTTTAGTAGAGACGGGGTTTCGCCATGTTGGCCCGCCTGGTCAAACTCCTGGCCTCACATGATCCGCCTGCCTCGGCCTCCCAAAGTGCTGGGATTATGGGCGTGAGCCACTGCACCTGGCCAAAAAACTTTTCTCTTTTTAACGCAGCCCATAGTAAGATAAATTATACCTCATAACCCAGTATACATGTACGTGTACATATGAGACACACAAATTTCATTACTTATATTTACCATGTATGACACACTTGATGTTTTCTTTCTTTTTTTTGAGACAGAGTCTAGCTCTGTCGCCCAGGCTGGAGTGCAGTGGCACGATCTCGGATCACTGCAAGCTCCGCCTCCTGGGTTCACGCCATTCTCCTGCCTCAGCCTCCCAAGTAGCTGGGACTACAGGCACCCGCCACACGCCCGGCTGATTTTTTTTTTTGTATTTTTAGTAGAGACAGGGTTTCACTGTGTTAGCCAGGATGGTCTCGATCTCCTGACCTCGTGATCCGCCCGCCTCGGCCTCCCAAAGTGCTGGGATTACAGGCGTGAGCCACCGTGCCCAGCCGCACATTTGATGTTTTCTATCAATTCAATTTTATTTTTACTGCTGAGTGTAGTCCGTAAACTGACTTCTCCATCCTCAAAGGGTCAAAACAGAATCTACCTCTACAGTTTCATTTGTACCACTCTCTCTCCAGCTATGCAACTAGTTTATGTTACACTCACTCTGTGCTTCTTTCAGTTTCATAAGGGTTCTAGGTCCTTCCTGCCTCATTTCTTTTTTTTTTTTTTTTTTGAGACGGAGTCTTGCTCTGTCACCCAGGCTGGAGTGCAGTGGCCCGATCTCGGCTCACTGCAAGCTCCGCCTCCCGGGTTCACACCATTCTCCTGCCTCAGCCTCTCCGAGTACCTGGGACTACAGGCGCCCGCCACCACGCCCGGCTAATTTTTTTGTATTTTTAGTAGAGACGGGGTTTCACTGTGGTCTCGATCTCCTGACCTCGTGATCCGCCCGCCTTGGCCTCCCAAAGTGCTGGGATTACAAGCGTGAGCCACCGCGCCCGGCCGCCTCATTTCTTTTATATATGCTGGTGCCTCAACCATGAACATTCAACACTCTTCCCTTTACTCTTCAGTCTTCTAATCTGCTTTTTCTTAACACATATTCCAGGTCTCAGTTTCAATGTCACTCTCATCAGGCTAGAATAGGGTCCCTGGTAATATTTCCACAGTATTCTTGTCCTTGCTTCATGGCCTGTAGTGCAATTGTAAGGAAATTACTCTCTCTGAGCAATCTCCCCACCTCATCTCTCTCTCATTCCACTTTACACTCCTTGAAGGTGGAAACTGCTTCCATTTTGTTCACCCAATAGCTCTAGTGTCTAACACTGTCTAATAACATCTGTTGAATGATGAACAATCAGGCTGGATGCGGTGGCTCAGGCCTGAAATCCCAGCACTCTTGGGAAGACAAGGCAGGCAGATCACTTGAGGTCAGGAGTTTGAGACCAGCCTGGCCAACATGGTGAAACCCCATCTCTACTAAAAATACAAAAATTAGTCAGGCATGGTGGTGCATGCCTGTAATCCCAGCTACTTGGGAAGCCGAGGCAGGAGAATCGCTCGAACCCGGGAAGCGGAGGTGGCAGTGAGCTGAGATCGTCCCACTGCACTCCAACCTGGGCAACAGAGTGAGACTCCATCTCAAAAAATAAATAAATAAATAAAAATAAATACACCAATATGACCTGCGTCTGAAGATCAGTTTTGTATTTTTCCTAAAAGCCTCACTGTTAAAGCTCCCAGGGCTGGGCGTGTTGGCTCACCCCTGTAATCCCAGCACTTTGGGAGGCTGAGGTGGGCGGATCACCTGAGGTCGGGAGTTTGAGACCAGACTGACCAACATGGAGAAACCCCATCTCTAATAAAAATGTAAAATTAGCCGGGAGTGGTGGCGCATCACGTGCCTGTCATCCCAGCTACTCCGGAGGCTGAGGCAGGAGAATCACTTGAACCTAGAAGTGGAGGCTGCAGTGAGCTGACAGCGTGCCATTGTTCTCCAGCCCGGGTGACAGTGCAAGACTCCATCTTGGCCGGCGCGGTGGCTCACGCTTATAATCCCAGCACTTTGGGAGGCCGAGGCAGGCGGATCACGAGGTCAGGAGATCGAGATCACGGTGAAACCCCGTCTCTACTAAAAATGCAAAAAAAAAATTAGCTGGGCGTGGTGGCGGGCGCCTGTAGTCCCAGCTACTCGGAGAGGCTGAGGCAGGAGAATGGCGTGAACCCGGGAGGCGGAGCTTGCAGTGAGCCGAGATTGCGCCACTGCACTCCAGCCTGGGCGACAGAGCGAGACTCTGTCTCAAAAAAAAAAAAAAGACTCCATCTTGGGCAGGGGTTGGGTGGGGAGGGAGCTCCCATGGGACTCGCTCTTTGCACTTGATCTTAGCCAAAAGGCCGAGAAGCGATGGGACTCGCTCTTTGAAAAGAGTGAAATTAACAAGCGAATTACATCAAGCTAGATGAAACATGACACAAATTAAAGTTTTCACAAATTAACACTGACACGTCTCACAAACTCATTCTACACTTCAAAATTTGCCTCTGATTAATGTGGAAAACACTACATTAACAAGAAGCACAACTTTTAAATTTCTTAAGATTTATGGGGAAGGTTTATAGAAGTATACTTTATAATAATAATATTCTTTACATGTAGTATCTGAAAACAGTTCCTAGAAAATACTTACGGGGCTGGCCGGGCGCGATGGTTCACGCCTGTAATCCCAACACTTTGGGAGGCTGAGGAGGGTGGATCACGAGGTCATGAGTTCAAGACCAGCCTGGCCAAGATGGTGAAACCCCGTCTCTACTAAAAACACAGAAATTAGCTGGACGTGATGGCATGCACCTGTAATCCAAGCTACTCAGGAGGATGAGGCAGAGAATTGCTTGAACCTGGGAGGCAGAGGCTGCAGGAGCCAAGATCGCGCCACTGCACTCCAGCCTGGGTGACAGAGCGAGACTCCGCCTCAAAAAAAAGAAAAAAGAAAATACTTAGGGGGCCTATTCTCTCAAAAACAAATGTAATTATTGCTACTTCAAGTTAGATAAACAGAGAAAAACAGGACATCACAATATAATCTCCATTTTAAATAAGAAACCTATAAAATAAAGCATCCCAGTGTGCACATAGCTCAATTTTTAGTTTTTTAGAAAAGCAGAGTAAAATTTTATAAATACTGAGTTGTACTGATTTGAATTGAGAACTCTGGTTCCTTTATTATCTTGAATGCTTTTCATTTTATAGGACTTACTGCATAAATATTATTCCATAAAGAGAGATGACATAGAGTCCAGAGGTTTGCCTCAAATTATTATTTCCCAATAGGCACCAACAGCAAGTATCTTGAAATTTAAAAATGTTGAAGAAAGGGTGTGGTCAAAATAAGGACAGAGTGACTATCAGGTCAAACGCTAAAAGAAAAGCTTTCAAACTCTCAAACTAGGTCTTAGTTTTAAAAACTTTCAAAGGTTAAAATAAGGCCGGGTGCTGGATCACCTGAGGCCAGGAATTAGAGACCAGTCTGGCCAACATGGTGAAACCCCATCTCTACTGAAAATACAAAAAATTAGCCAGGTGTGGCGGCAGGCGCCTGTAATCTCAGCTACTCAGGAGGCTAAGGCAGGAGAATTGCTTGAACCCGGGAGGTGGAAGCTGCAGTGAGTTGAGATTGTGCTACTGCACTCCAGCCTGGGCGATAGAGTGAGACTCCATCTCAAAAATAAATAAATAAACAAACAAACAAATAAATAAGGCCTGATGTGGCAGCTCACAGCTGTAATTCCAGCACTTTGGGAGGCTGAAGCTTGAGAATCACCTAAGCCCAGGAGTTCGAGACTAGCCTAGGCAATGTAGTGGGACCCCCATCTCTACAAATGGTTTTAAAAATTAGCTGGGTGCGGTGGTGCACACCTGTAGTCCCAGCTACTTGAGAGGCTGAGGTGGAAGGATGACTGAGCTAGGGAGGTCAACGCTACAGCAGTGAGCTGTAATTGTGCCACTGCACTCCAGCCTGCGCAACAGGAGTGAAACCCTGTCTAAAAAAAAAAAAAAAAAAAAGAACCAGTAGTTTTGCCATCTTAAAACCTCCCTGTCAAGTTCTTTTAGTTATACAAGCGCCTTTTTTTTTTTTTTTTTTTTGAGACAGGGTCTCATTCTGTTACCTGCGCTAGAGAGAAATGGTGGGACCACAGGTAACTGCAACTTCAACCTCCCAGGCTCAAGCAACCCTCCCACCCCAGACTCCCAAGTAGCTGAGACTACAGGCACGCCACCATGCCCAGCTGATTTTTAATTTTTTTTTTTTTGATACAGAGTTTCACTCTTGTTGCCCAGGGTGGAGTGCAATGGCACAATCTCGGCTCACCACAGCCTCCACCTCTTGGGTTCAAGTGATTCTCCTGCCTCGGCCTCCTGAGTAACTGGGATTACAGGCAAGCACCACCATGCCCAGCTAATTTTGTATTTTTAGTAGAGACGAGATTTCTCCATGTTGGTCAAGGCTGGTCTCGAACTCCCGACCTCAGGTGATCCACCCGCCTCGGCCTTCCAAAGTGCTGGGATTACAGGCGTGAGCCAATGCACCTGGCCAATTTTTAAAGTCTTTGTACAGATGAGGTCTCACTTTGTTGCCTACGCTGATCTCAAACACCTGGGCTCAAGTGATCCTCCCACTTTGGCCTCCCAAAGTGCTGAGATTACAGGGCATGAGCCACTATGCCCAGCCTATACATGTACTCTTAACTTGGAAGTACTATAGCAGAGACAGGAAGCTATTTCTCTTCTAAATACTTACAGTGTGTTACTAAAAAGATTAACTTGCATATAGGCAGTGATCTTAATCGCTAACATGAATCATAATTACTTGAGCTATACCTGTTACAAATGCAGGGTCCAGACCTCTATCCCCTGAGAGTCTGATTCAGTAGGTCTAGGATGGGAACTGCTGCACCCTCTAAGTCCCAACCTACATTTTAAATAAGCAACCCAGGTGGCTTCTGACACACAGGTCTGCCCCTACCACCAGGAAAAACCAGCCTAGAAGGCCCATCTATCTCACCTTCAGTAAGGAATAAATTGGAGGTAAAATTTTTGACATAATGGCTCAGATTCCCATCTGAAAAACCCAGGGACAAAAGGCCTCCTTACTAACTGCATTCCAATCCACACTAGATACTCGGTGATCTGTCATGGTTTGTTCCTTCCACAAGTACCATACACTAGACAGCAAGTCTAATGTTATACCCCCAGTGAAGACTCAGAACCAGATGGAGCAGCACAAGGTATTTGGGGCAGGAAAGATCCAGAATGCATTAGGATTCCTAAAGACCCCCAAGCAGGACTGACTGTGAACTTGTGCTAAAGGTCTTTCGTGAAAATGTCTAGAGGGCAGAGATCTTCCTCTTTGATTCTTCTGAGAGCCTGGCATAGTGCTGAACAGACAAACAGAAGGCATCAGTACCCCTGTTAGGATGTGCAGGGAAAGGGAATTTTGATCTAGTTCCCATCTGATAACAAGAATGCCAATGAGAAGCTGAAGCGGAGGAAGTTAAATTTGTTGTTAAAATATATTAGGTATTACTTACACATTTTATGTTAATTTCCTTTTACAAATAGATATTTAGAATTGGATTTAAGGTTGCAATTCTGGCCAAGCACGGTGGCTCATGCCTGTAATCCCAGCACTTTGGGAGGCCGAGGTGGGCAGATCACTTGAGGTCAGAAGTTCGAGACCAGCCCGGCCAACATGGAGAAACCCTGTCTCCACTAAAAATACAAAAAAATTAGCCAGGAGTGGTGGCAGGCACCTGTAATCCCAGCTACATGGGAGACTGAAGCAGGAGAATCGCTTGAACCCAAGAGGCGGAGGTTGCAGTGAGTTGAGATTGTGCCACTGAACTCCAGCCCGGGCAATAGAACAAGACTCCGTCTCAAAAATAAGTAAGTAAATAAATAAATAAATAAAGTGGCAATTCTCTCCAGTTCCCACTTTGAAAAAGCTTTTTGTGGATCAGGTGAAATATCTGTACCACGAAAGGAAGCACTCAACTTATTTTATTCATCAGAATTCTGTGGGAAACTACTAAGGACAATAATTTGCAGTTCAGTTCATTCATCATTTGAACAGATGTCTTGAGAGTGCTTTACCAAGAAATCCCCCCAAATAATCCTTTTAATGTATGTACCAATTTCCTCTAAACTATTCAGTGTACTTTATAAACACGAATTCTAGCACCATGAAAAATGACTGTGAAACATTATTATTTTGCAGTATGAAAAAAATTTAAAACTAACAGATTGAGGTGGTATGGTGAAAACAGTATAGGCTTTGTACTCATGCAGATTAGGGTTCAAATCCCAATGCTACCACTTACTAGTTGTGAATTATTTAACTTTTTCAACCTCCATTTTCTTTATGTGAAGTAGAGGAAAAATTCCAAATTTACCATAATGTGAAAACTTGACAATGTAAATAAAACAATTAAAGTGCCTACCCTAGGCACTATATAAACGGTAGCCAATGTTGTTATTATCTGAAACATTCACATTTGTAGATGAAAAGATAGAAAAAAATAGATTCTACTCCTTCTAATTGCCAGTCTAAAATTATCTACCAAACTTTTACAGTCAAAATTATACTTTTGATATTTTTGTAAACTTTACGAGCCTTTCAATGAGAACATTTTCAATTCCTACCCCAAAACAAAGTTTCTTTTCCTTAGATAGTCCTACACGGGCCCCATTACTTCTCCACCTCCCTACCACCATTTTCAAAGCAGTCTTCTTTCTACAGCACCTCCCCAGTCCTCTTCTTAAAAGTCCTCCCCTTGGCGGAGCTTGCAATGAAGCCGAGATCGCACCACTGCACGCCAGCCTGGGCGACAGTGCGAGACTCCGTCTCAAAAAAAAATAAATAAATAAATAAATAGATAAAAAGTCCTCTCTTTTATGCCTTAACACTTTCTTTTTCTTTCTTTCTTTCTTTTTTTTTTTTTTTTTTTTGTTGTGATGGAGTTTCCCTCTTGTTGCCCAGGCTCACCGCAACCTCCGCCTCCCGGGTTCAAGACTTCTCCTGCCTCAGCCTCCCAAGTAGCTGGGATTACAGGCATGTGCCACCACGCCCCGCTAATTTTGTATTTTTAGTAGAGACGGGGTTTCTCCATGTTGGTCAGGCTGGTCTCGAACTCCCGACCTCAGATGATCCGCCCGCCTTGGCTTCCCAAAGTGCTGGGACTACAGGCGTGAGCCACCGCGCCCAGCCCCTAATACTTTCAAACTGAGACCTCTGGCTTCATATAAAAGACCCCCAAGAAGCCATTTATAGAAAAACTTTACAATTAGCAAATGCTTGCGCTGCCACCAATTTTTACAAACACTTGATCTTTACAATAAACCAATTTGATACACAAGGCTGATGTTACATCGTCATTTTACATTTAAGGCCAAAGATATATAGCTAGAAAATAGCATAAGCCCAGCCCAGAATTCAAATTTTCAGACTCCAAGTTCAGTACTCTTTCTACTTAAAAGCTACTATCTCTTGCAAATTCTTTCTTTACATCGTTTGCTCATTAAACATAAGGGAGACCATCTTTGTATCTCCTGGTATCACTAGAGCACTGCTACAAAGAGCAGATTCCTCCCTACAATGTTTTCTACAGTATATCAACAATTCAACCCCAAGACACTGAGGCCAAAAGTTACTTTCAGTGCTTCCTGCAGTCTTCAAGTAAGAAAGAATTCTGGGATGCTGCATGAAAGGGCCAAGAGGAGGCCTGGGCTGTGCACAGTCCCTCCATGTCGCCCTACATAGTTCACTATTACTTCCAGTATCTGCCCTCTTTCTTCCACCCAAGAGTGTTTTTTTGGGTCTGACATCCCAACAGGGGCCCTTCTCAAACACAAACGACCCTAGTCGCCAAATAAACTCGTGCCCACAGCTAAGTCATCCTTGGCAAGCATGGCAGAGGCTCCTAGGAACATTTACGAGTGTCCTTCCACTCTGTCCACACCCCTTGTCCGAAAAACTTCCATCTTCCAGAGTCCGGATCTTCTTAGCCCTCGCCCCCCGCTCCCGACGCGCACCGTTGCACCTCCTCCAAAACCTCCCAGCCTCCCAGGTTGGCGGGCGATACTTCCTATCTCTCCCAGCCCGGATCTCCTGGACTACAGCCCGCCGCCCCGATCTGGCCCCGGAAGATCGCGGCCCCTTTCGCTACCCCCGAGCCCGAGGCCCATCAGCCCGGTACCTGCCCCGCCTCCCCGCCCAAGGCGCCAAGTCCTCGGGGCTCCGTCTCCAGGCCCGGGCCGGTCTCCAAGGCCCCGCACACTCCGGGAAGACGGGAAAGGGGCTGTAGTGGTGCCCAGGACACGGGGCGAGCTGGGCGCTCTGGTAGGAAGGCTCCAGGCCCGGCCGGCTCTGGCTCCCGCGGCCCCAACAGCCCTCTGGCTCCGCCGGCCCGCGCCTCCGCGGCCTGCCCTCACCTGATCCAGGTTCTCGTCGCTGCCGCTGTCCTCTGTGTCCGAGTCGATCACGACGCGGCCTTTCCGCTTCTTTACCATGGTGGTCCCGCGGCTCCCACGCCGGCCGCCGCCCGGACTCCCCTCTTGCCCGCCTGCCAGTGGGACCGCCACTGCCGCCGCCGCCGCCGCTGCTCGACCCACACAAAGGCGACCGCGCATGCGCGCTCCGCTCCGCCCCTGGCCCCGCCCCCCGCTCGCCACACGCCGTTCGCAGGGCGCCGGGTGCCCCGCCCTGCCCCACCCCCGACGCAGCGTGAGAGGCGGGGCTTTCCCCCCTCGCTGGTTCCCGGCGGAGAATGGTGGTAGCTTTCCCCGCGACTGCCCTGAAGTCCTTGGCTATGTCTCTGCTACGGAGCCGAAGTTTGGTGGGCTCGCTACCTATCGGGGGCTGGAGCCGCAGGGATCCAGGTTCTCTCTGAGAGGGCTCACGTGTCTACCTATTTTCAGCTGTGCAACACTGATGGCGTGTACTTAAGGGGCCGACGGCCTGGAAGACGTAAGTCGCCTGGACCACGCGATGGACACCGGTTGGGGGCTGGAGCCTGCCGACCGGGGCTGTGCGAGTGACAGCTGAGCTGGGACCTGGAGAATGCATCTGAATTACCCAAAAGGAGAGTAGAGTGTTGCACGCAGAGAACAGCGTAGGCAAAATGGCCCGGCGATAATAAAGTTAGGTTCGGAGAACTGAAGTTAGTTACGGCCAGAGCAGAGATTGTGGGTGGGGATAGGCGAGAGACGAGGTTGGAGAAGGACACGGCGACTGCATCACTCAGAGCCTAATAAGTAAGCTGAGTTAGGGAGTTTGAACTTGAGTATTGAAAGATTTTAAACTGAAGAGCCACATGATTTGATTTGTGTGTGGTTTTGTGTTTTAGTAGAGACGGGGCCTCCCTATATTGCCCAGGCTGGTCTCGAACTCCTGGGCCCAAGGGATCCTCCTGCCTTGGACTCCCAAAGTGCTGGGATTACAGGTATGAGCTACGGTGCCTAGCCTGTTTTGTGGTGGTGTTTTTTTGTTTGTTTGTTTGTTCGTTTGTTTTGGAGACGGAGTCGCTCTTGTTGCCCAGCCTGGAGTGCAATGGCTTAGTATCGGCTCACTGCAACTCCGCCTCCCAGGTTCAAGCGATTCTCCTGCCTCAGCCTCCTGAGTAGCTGGGATTACAGGCTCCTGTCACCACGCCCGGCTAATTTTTTTTCTTTTTTTTTTTTTGAGACGGAGTTTCGTTCTTGTCGCCCAGGCTGGAGTGCAATGGCGCGATCTTGGCTCACTGCAACCTCTGCCGCCCGGGTTCAAGCGATTCTCCAGCCTCAGCCTCCGGAATAGATGAGATTACAGACGCCCTTCACCACGCCCGGCTGATTTTTGTATTTTGAGTAGAGACGGGGTTTCACCATGTTGGTCAGGCTGGTCTCAAACTCCTGACCTCCGGTGATCCGCCCGCCTTGGCCTCCCAAAGTGCAGGGATTATAGGCATGAGCCACTGCGCCCAGCCTGATTTGTGTTTTTCAAAGATTACTCTGACCGCAGTATGGCGAATGGACTAAGGGCAGGGAGATCGCTTGGATTGTTGTTGTCTTCTTGGCAAGAGATGATGGTGTGTCCTGAACTAAGGACGAAGCTGTGGGAATGGAAAGAAGTGGATGGACTCTGGATAATTTGGAAGGTAGAATCCCCAGGATTTGGGATAGGGGTAAGGGAAGGAGTGCTCCCAGATACCTATTGATGTTCAGATTCTAGCTTAGGAAGCTAGTGGCAGGTGAGCCCTTCATCAAAAAAATGAAATACAAGAGGAGAGAAGGTTTTGGGCAACTGGTGTATATAGGAAATAAGTTCACTTTTATACTTAAGTTTGAGGTCAGCTGATAAAAAGGTCAGCTCCAGAAGTTATTTCCTTTAGTGATTAGGAATATAAGGTAGGGGCCGGGCGTGGTGGCTCACACATGTAATCCCAGCACTTTGGGAAGTGGAAGAAGGCGGATCACCTGAGGGCAGGAGTTCAAGACCAGCCTGGCCAACATGGCGAAACCCCATCTATACTAAAAATACAAAAAATTAGGCCAGGCACGGTGGCTCACACCTGTAATCCCAGCACTTTGGGAGGCCGAGGCAGGCGGATCACAAGGTCAGGAGATCGAGACCAGCCTGACCAACATGGTAAAACCCTGTCTCTACTAAAAATGCAAAAATTAGTCAAGCATAGTGGCGCGTTCCTGTAATCCCAGCTACTTGGGACGCTGAGGCAGGAGAATCACTTGAACCCTAAGGCGGAGGCTGCAGTGAGACAAAGTCGTACCACTGCACTCCAGCCTGGCAACAGACGTGACTCTTTCTCAAAAATAATAATAATAATAATCTGGACTGGGTGCAGTGGCTCTTTCCTGTAACCCCAGCACTTTGGGAGGCCGAGGCAGGTGGATCACGAGGTCAGGAGTTCAAAACCAACTTGGCCAAGACGGTGAAACCCTGTTTCTATTAAAAATACAAAAATTAGTCAGACGTGGTGGCAGGCGCATGTATTCCCAGCTACTCGGGAGGCTGAGGCAGAGAATTGCTTGAACCTGGGAGGTGGAGGTTGCAGTGAGCCGAGATCGCGCCACTACACTCCAGCCTGGGCAACGATAGCGAGCCTGTTCTCAAAAAAAAGGAAAAAAGAAAATAATCGTACCACTGCACTTCAGCCTGGGTGACAGAGTGAGACCCTGTCTCAAATAAATAAATAAATAAATAAATAAATAAATAAATAAATAAATAAATAAATAAAATAACCTAAATAAAGTCCAACTACCTCTTTACCCTAGAAGAGTTTTCCTAAGATACAGCTCATAGACTTTTCTCCCCCGACATATCCTTGGAACCCAGCCCATGGCCAAGGAGACCCCGAATCACCAGCCCAGCTTCCCTATGTCTAGCCACCCTGAAGCCTGTGGTGCCCTTCTGAAGGACCCTCTTTAAATGTGTTAATACACAGTATTGCTAAAAAGCCATAACATGATCAGTGGCCCTTGACTGGAATTAATAAAAGTATGTTCTTTGAGTGAAATCTGTAGATTTTGATCTTTCTGCAAGGGGTCTTCTAATGATTCACGTACTGAAGTTAGTCCATATTGAGTCTAATCAATGTCTAAATTTAGTGAATAAACGTTGCTTTAAACTCCCTCTTGAGTCAGCTTCCCAGAGAACCCAACCAGTCAAAGTTTCCAATTAGTAAAATGAGGATAATGATAGTGTCTGTCTCTTTGGGTTCTTATAAGGTGTAAGTTTACAAAGCAGGCGTGGAGGCACAGGTCTATGGTCCCAGTTACTTGGGAGGCTAAGGTAGGAGGATCGGTTCAGCCCAGGAGGTTGAATCCATCCTTGGCAACATAGAGAAACCACGTCTCAAAAAAAATAGTAAGTTAGGCCAAGCTGAGTGTGGTGGCTCACGCCTATGATCCCAGCACTTTGGGAGGCTGAGGCGGGTGGATTACCTGAGGTCAGAAGTTCAAGACCAGCCTGGCCGACATGGTGAATTCCCGTCTCTACTAAAAATACAAAAAAAAAAAAAAAAAATTAGCTGTGCATTGTGGCAGGCTCATGTAATTCCAGCTACTTGGGAGGCTGAGGCAGGAGAATCACTTGAACCCAGGAGGCAGAGTTTCAGTGAGCTGAGATCACGCGATTGCACTCCAGCCTGGGCAACAAGAGTGAAATTCCATCTCAAAATTTAAAAAAATAATGATAATAATAAGTTAGGCCAGGCGTGGTGGCTCATGCCTATAATCCTAGCATTTTAGGAGACCAAGGAGGGTGGATCATTTGAGGTCAGGAGTTCGAGACCAGCCTGGCTGACGTGGTGAAACCCTGTCTCTACTAAAAATACAAAAATTAGCTGGGCGTGGTGGCATGCACCTGTAGTCCCAGCTACTCGGGAGGCTGAGGCAGGAGAATCGCTTGCACCCGGAAGGCGGAGGTTGCAGTGAGCTAAGGTCACATCACTGCACTCCAGCCTGGGCAACAGAGTGAGAACTCATCTCAAAAAAAAAAAAAAAAAAAAAAATTCAACACTCTCCCTTATCTAATCTTGGAATTTTTTTTTTTTTTTTTTGAAACAGGGTCTTGCACTGTCACCCAGGCTGGAGTGCAGTGGTGTGATCATGGCTCACGGCAGCCTTAGACTTCTGGGCTTAAGCAATCCTCCCACCTCAGCCTACCAAGTAGCTGGGACTACAGGCATGTGCCAACACACCCTGCTAATTTTTTTATTTTTATTTTTTGTAGAGAGAGGATCTCACTATGTTGACCAAGCTGGTCTCCATTTCCTATCCTCAAGTGATCCTCCTGCCTCAGTCTCTTAAAAGTGTTGAGATTATAGCATGAGCCACCATATCCGGCCCAATCTTACAACTTGGTCCTCTTGATCAGGCACCCTCAGAATCCAGTTGTTTGCTACTCTCCCAGCTCCTGCCACCACCTGCTTGGCTAGTTCTTGCAGCTTTTTTGGTGTATAGTCCTTTTCCTCCTTTATTAGGCCCAATATGTCCCCCACTGGGTTATGTGGTGAGTTAACCCTATATAAGTCTAGTGGCCAGGAGAGGGGTAAGAGCAGATTCTGAGGGGAAGGAGAAATCCTGCAGTCCTGCCAGGGACAAGCCTCTGCAGTGTCTAAAAGGAGGAGAGGAGTGCTGGATGGAAGATCATTTCTGCAGGTTCAGAGGGTTCGGGAGTACCTGGGATTTCAAATTCTTTAGGGGCATTAACCAGATATCCCCTCCCATTTGTCATGGTCCCATTATTTCTCAACTAGGGCCTGGCCTTTGGCTTAGGCACACTGCCTTGCTTGGGAGTTTAACCTTATTGGAGCTCCAGCTACTCTGATGATTATCCTCGGGCTCAGCTTTCCTTGACCTCTTACTGTAGGTATTGAAAATCTCTTTATTTATTGTATTTATTTTTATTTTTATTTATTTATTTCTTTCTTTATTTTTTATTTTTTGAGGCAGAGTTTTGCTCTCATTGCCCAGGCTGGAGTGCAATGGCACGATCTCAGCTCACTGCAACCTCTGCCTCCCAGGTTCAAGAAATTCTCCTGCCTCAGCCTCCTGAGTAGCTGGGATGACAGACATGTGCCACTACACCCGGCTAATTTTGTATTTTTAGTAGAGATGGGATTTCTCCATGTTGGTCAGGCTGGTCTTAAACTCCTGATCTCAGGTGAACCACCCGCCTCAGCCTCCCAAAGTGCTGGGATTACAGGCGTGAGCCACCACGCCCGGCCAATTGTATTTATTTTTATTTTTTAAAGACAGGGTCTTGCTCTGTCCCCCAGACTGAAGTAAAATGGCACCGTCATGGCTCACTGCAGCCTCAACCTCCTAGGCTCAAGCAGTCCTCCCACCTCAGCCTCCTGAGTAGCTGAGACTACAGCGCACCACCACACTCAGCTAATTTTTGTATTTTTTTGCAGAGACAGGGTCTCCCTGTGTTGCCCAGGCTGGTCTCAAACTCGTGGGCTCAAGCAGTCCTCCCACCTCAGCATCCCAAAGTGTTTGGATTACAGACGTGAGCCCCTGTGCCTGGATTTAAATAATGTATTAAAAAAAAAATGTACTATTATGATTTTTGTTTTGTTTTGTTTTTTGAAACAGAGTCTTGTTCCATTGCCTGGGCTGGAATACAGTGACAGGATCATGGCTCACAGAGTAGCTAGGACAACAGGCACTCCACCATGCCCGGCTAATTTTTAAATATTTCTGTACAGACAAGGTCTCACCATGGTGCCTACATTGGTCTTGAGCTCCTGGGCTTAAGTGATCCCCTTGCCTTGGACTTCCAAAGTGCTGGGTTTAAAGACATGAGCCAACATGCCCAGCCAAATTTATTTTTTAGAGTACAAAGTTAATATATGTCCACTATAAATAAGAAATCCAAATCCAGAAGTATATAAAGTAAAAAGGAGGTCCTCACCCTCATCCCTCTTCTCTCCCAATCTCATTCTCCAGGAAAAACTCCTATGACTAGTTTAGTGTGTATTGTTCCAGACCTCTTAGGGAATACATGTAAACACACCCCAAAACAGGATCATGCAACATGTGTTATCCTATAATGTGGTTTCTCCCTGCAGCGTTAGACTGGTTTGAGTGCCACGCCAAGGTGGCACCAGGGAGTGTCAGAAAATGCTTTGTATATCCATGAGGTAATGTCTACTACCAGAGGGCTGAGTTCCATGACTAAAATACACATGGTGAGTATATATTAAATGGGAATCCTTGGCTTCTTTGTATTTAATTGTTTCCTCCTGGTAAGTAAGAACTAATTTTTTTTTTCCTATGCAAGTGTCCATCATCTCAAAGTTTTGTTTTGTTTTGAGACTGAGTCTCACTCTGTCACTCAGGCTGCAATGCAGTGGCACAATCACAGCTCACTGCAGACTCAACCTCCCAGGCCCCAGCGATCTCCCAACTCAGCCTCCCAAGTAGCCAGGACCAGAGAAATGCACCACCACACCTGGCTAATTTTTCTTTATTTTTGTAGAGATGCGGTCTCCATATGTTGCCCAGGCTGATCCCAAACTCCTGAGCTTAAGTGATCCTCCCACCTTGGCCTCCCAAAGTGTTGGGCAGGCATGAACCACTGTGCTGAGCTGGGAACTAATTTTAAGATGCTTTACTCTGGCCTCTCTCAGGATAGCTCTGTAGTTCATAACCTTTTGTTCCTACCTCAGCACACGTAACAGAGGCTGTCTTTTATTGGATATACACATATCCTGAAGTGTGCACTGTACTCAAAAACAGCTTTCAGAAAAGCGTATCACAATGCCAAGGAATGAAAGGGATGTTACCATAGGGACAATCTTATATCTTTAAAGTTATTTGTATTTTTGTGTTAGTTAATTTGTATTATTATTATATTTTTAGAAACGGGGTTCTGCTTTGTCACCCAGGCTAGATTTGAACTCCTGGACTCAAGCTATCCTCCTACCTCAGCTAAAATTATTATTATTATTTATTTTTTTTTTTATTTTTGAGAAGGAGTCTCGCTCTGTCGCCCAGGCTGGAGTGCAGTGGCACAATCTCGGCTCACTGCAACTTCTGCCTCCCGGGTTCAAGTGATTCTCCTGCCTCAGCCTCCCGAGTAGCTGGGACTACAGGCGCCCACCACCATGCCTGGCTAATTTTTGTATTTTTAGTAGAGATGGGGTTTCACCATGTTAGCCAGGATGGTCTCAATCTCTTGACCTCGTGATTCACCCGCCTCGGCCTCCCAAAGTGCTGGGATTACAGAAGTGAGCCACCACGCCCGGCCTCCTACTTTACACATTTATGTGTCATTCAACTAAGAAACCTGCTCTGTGTTAGGCATTGAACCAGGTACTGAGGAAACAAAGATGGACAAGACACCATCCCTGTTTGCAATCTGATACAGTAGTTCTCCAACTTTAGTGAGAATTACCTAGGAGCTTGATAAAATGCAAAGTCTGATTTAGTAGGTGAAGTCAAGAAATTTGCTTTTTTTTTTTTTTTTTTGCGATGGAGTCTCGCGCTGTAGTCCAGGCTGGAGTGCAGTGGCACCATCTTGGCTCACTGCAACCTCTGCTTCCCGGGTTCAAGCAATTCTCTGCCTCAGCCTCCCGAGTAGCTGGGATTACAGGCACCCGCCACCACGTCCAGCTAATTTTTGTATTTTTAGTAGAGATGGGGTTTCACCATCTTGGCCAAGCTGGTCTTAAACTCCTGACCTCGTGAGCCATCCGCTTCAGCTTCACAAAGTGCGAAATTTGCTTTTTTTTGAGACAAAGTCTCGCTCTGTCACCTAGGACAGAGTGCAGTGGTGCAATCTTGGCTCACTGCAACCTCCGCCTCCCAGGTTCAAGCGATTCTCCTGCCTCAGCTTCCTGAGTAGCTGGGACTACAGGTGCATGCCACCATGCCCAGCTAATTTGCGTATTTTTTTTTTTTTTTTTTTTTTTTGAGACGGAGTCTCGCTCTGTCGCCCAGGCTGGAGTGCCGTGGCGCAATCTCGGCTCACTGCAAGCTCTGCCTCCCGGGTTCACGCCATTCTCCTGCCTCAGCCTCTCCGAGTAGCTGAGACTACAGGCGCCCGCCACCACGCCCGGCTAATTTTTTTGTACTTTTAGTAGAGACGGGGTTTCACCGTGGTCTCGATCTCCTGACCTCGTGATCCACCCGCCCCGGCCTCCCAAAGTGCTGGGATTACAAGCGTGAGCCACCGCGCCCGGCCAATTTGCGTATTTTTAGTAGAGACAGGGTTTCACCGTGTTGACCAGGATGATCTCAATGTCTTGACCTCATGAACCACCTACCTCGGTCTCCCAAAGTGCTGGGATTACAGGGGTGAGCCACCGCGCTCGGCCAGAATCTGCATTTTTAACAGATGCCTAGAATGATTTCCTTGTAAGTTATGAGAGGGACTCATTTTGAAAAACACTGGACACAGAGAGAGAAGCCTAAAAATCATGTAAAAGAGTTCAGGATCAGAGATTCTTTTCTGTCTCTACATTTCCTGAAAAAGTCTGCATGGACGTGATAACAAGGTATTTCAAAAGCCTAAGCTAGGGTGACCTCAGAACGACTTGGCAAGATGCAAAATGCAGAAGAATGTAGCCTTCTATAAATCAGTTATAAATTCCTCTATCAATATAGAGGAGTTTTCAGAAGGTCCCAAATCATTGATCTACTCAATTTACAAATATTTATTAAGTGCCTACTTTGTCACAGGCATGGATGAGCATTCCCTTCTGTCTAAAGCTCCTCCTATGTCCTATGTTTTGTTACTTCTGTTTCTCAGAAGCATCACTCTATTGATTATTGCTCTTATTTTCTGTGCCTTCAGTCTCTCTCAGCTGGCTCCTTTTATTTTATTTTTTTATTTTTTTGAGACAGAGTCTTACTCTTTTTTTTTTTTTTTGAGACGGAGTCTGGCCCTGTCGCCCAGGCTGGAGTGCAGTGGCGCAATCTCGGCTCACTGCAAGCTCCGCCTCCCGGGTTCACGCCATTCTCCTGCCTCAGCCTCTCTGAGTAGCTGGGACTACAGGCGCCTGCCACCACGCCCGGCTAATTTTTTGTATTTTTAGTAGAGACGGGGTTTCACCATGGTCTCGATCTCCTGACCTCGTGATCCGCCTGCCTCGGCCTCCCAAAGTGCTGGGATTACAAGCATGAGCCACCGCGCCCGGCCTGAGTCTTACTCTTTTGCCCAGGCTGGAGTGCAGTGGCAGGATCCCAGCTCACTGCAACCCTCGCCTCCCAGGTTCAAGCGATTCTTCTGCCTCAGCCTCCTGAGTAGCTGGGATTACAGGTGCCCTGGCTCCTTTTTAACATATCGCTTTCATATAAAAAGTAAAAACGTGGGCTGGGCAAGGTGGCTTACGCCTGTAATCCCAGCACTTTGGGAGGCCGAGGCAGGCAGATCACCTGAGGTCGGGAGTTTGAGACCAGCCTGACCAACATGGAGAAACCCCGTCTCTACTAAAAATACAAAATTAGCCGGGCGTGGTGGCACATGCCTGTAATCCCAGCTACTCAGAGGCTGAGGCAGGAGAATCATTTGAGCCCGGGAGGCAGAGGTTTTGCAGTGAGCTGAGATTGTGCCATTGCACTCCAGCCTGGGCGACAAAAGCGAAAACTCCATCTCAAAAAAATAAAATAAAAATAAAGAAAAGTAAAAATGTCAGTCGGGCGTGGTGGCTCACGCCTGTAATCCCAGCACTTTGGGAGGCCGAGGCTGGTGGATCACAAGGTCAAGAGATCGAGACCATCCTGACCAACATGGTGAAACCCCCGTCTCTACTAAAACTACAAAAATTAGCCAGGCGTGGTGGCACGTGCCTGTAATCCCAGCTGCTCAAGAGGCTGAGGCAGGAGAATTGATTGAACCTGCGAGGCAGAGGTTGCGGTGAGCGGAGATCACACCACTGCACTCCAGCCTGGGTGACAGCAAGACTCCGTCTCAAGAAAAATAAAATATATATTAAAAAAAAAAGCCTCTTGCATGCTGACTTCATGTTCTGTTTTCTTCCTCCACAGCTGTATCAGTTAGGATGCTTTTGGCTACAAGTAACAGAAAACACAAGGTAGTTTAAACAACATAATCTTGGCTCACGTAACTGAAAAATCCAGAAGCAGGTCTGGCCTCAGGGAATGCCTGATTTAGCAGCACAGATAGTGTCAGAAATCTGGCTTCTTTCTGTTCTTGGCTCTGCCTTAATCCTTGGTGTCCCAACTCACCCACAGGCAGCTCTAGGTTCTGTCCACATGGTTACAAAATAGCTCTCACTACATTACCCAGAGGAAGACAGAGGGTCTCTTCCAGTAGCCTCCAAGGAAGAAGGAAGAAGCTGCTTATTCCCAGAGGTCACTGGCCCTCCCTGGCACTACCTGAGTTACTTGTCAACTTCTGAGCCAATCCCTGGGGCCAGAGAGGTGAGATATGCTGATTGGATAAAACCAGTTAGCACAACCTTTGAGGATGGACTTAGAGTCAATCCCACCCAAATCAAGCAATTCTCTTGCCTCAGCCTCCCAAGTAGCTGGGATTACAGGCATGTGCCCCCATGCCCGGCTAATTTTTGTATTAGTAGAGATGGGGTTTCTCCATGTTGTCAGGCTGGTGTCAGACTCCCGACCTCCGGTGATTCATCTGCCTTGGCCTCCCAAAGTGCTGGGATTACAGGCGTGAGCCACTGTGTCAGGCCCATGGTAAGTCTTAAGAGACATGGTATGGTAAGTGCATGGCCCTGGGCTTGACTCTATGTTGCTTTTAGACAGTAGAAATCGGGCTGGGTGCAGTGGCTCATGCCTGTAATCCCAGCATTTTGGGAGGCCGAGGTGGGCAGATCATGAGGTCAAGAGATGGAGACCATCCTGGCCAACATGGTGAAACCCCATCTCTACTAAAAATACAAAAATCAGCTGGGCGTGGTGGCGCGCACCTGTACTCCCAGTTACTCGGGAGGCAGGAGAATCACTTGAACCCGGGAGGCAGAGGTTGCAGTGAGCTGAGATTGGGCCACTGCACTCCAGCCTGGGAACAGAGTGAGACTCCGTCTGGAAAAAAAAAGAGACAGTAGAAATCATCACTATTCTGACAAGTGGAAGTCTTCCATTTCTGTGGGCACATCGTCTGTTTCATACTCCCTGCCTTTGCATATACATGTTCCCTCAACTGGAGTCCCCTTCTCCCTCTCATCTGTCTGTTAAATGCTTTATCCTTCGATGCTCAGTTCATGTTCTTCCTCTAGGAACTACTCCCTAACTCAGATGAGCAGACATGATACAATGTAGTGAATAATGAGCATGTATCCTGGATTTAGCAGACAGACATGGTTTGAATCCCAGCTCTGCCACTTCAACAGCTGTGACAAGCATGTGACTAGCATGTTACTTAACATCGGTTTTCTTACCTGGGAAATAGGTGTAATATGAGTACCTACTTCACAGAATTGTTCTGACAATGAAAAGAGAAAATGCCTGAGAAGTGTTAAACTCAATGTCTAGCCCATAAGTATTCATTACGCCCTTCTTTGGGCCAGTCTTGTACCTAATACCTCCCTCTACTATAGTTTCTAACTGTGCTGCAGTTATTTGTTTGATGACATGCCCTCTATTGGACTGTGTACTTGTTGAACACCATCCTATAGTTCAGCAATAATAACTAGCTTTTTTGCACATTTACCAAATAATTCCAATAATTATGCAAACATTTTATATATATTATTTCATTTAATATTGATTGGAAATGACATTAGGATCCTGCTTAACACAAATTCAGCAGCTTAAAAAAATAAAATAAAACCCCTCCTGGCCGGGTGCGGTGGCTCACGCCTGTAATCCCAGCACTTTGGGAGGCTGGGGCAGGCGGATCACGAGGTCAGGAGATCGAGACCATCCTGGCTAACATGGTGATACCCTGTCTCTATTTAAAAAAAAAATCAGTCGGGTGTGGTGGCATGCACCTGTAGTCTCAGCTACTCGGGAGGGCAAGACAGGAGAATCGCTTGAACCCGGGAGGTGGAGGTTGCAGTGAGCCGAGATCGCGCCACTGCACTCCAGCTTGGGCGACAGAGTGCGATTCAGTCTCAAAAAAAAGAAAAAAGAAAAAAACCCTCCTGGCCGGGCGCAGTGATTCATGCCTGTAATACCAGCACTTTGGGAGGCCAAGGTGGGTGGATCACCTGAAGTCAGGTGCTGGAGACCAGCCTGGCCAACATGGCGAAACCCTGTCTCTACAAAAACAACAAAACTTAGCTGGGTGTGGTGGTGTACCCCTGTAGTCCCAGCTACTCAGGAGGCTGAGGGAGAAGAATCGCTTGAACCTGGGAGGCAGAGGTTGCAGTGAGCCAAGATCAGGCCTCTGCACCTTGGCCTGGGCGACAGAGCAAGACTTCGGCTCAAAACAACAAAAACAGGCCGGGCGCTGTGGCTCACGCTTGTGATCCCAGCACTTTGGGAGGCTGAGGCGGGTGGATCACCTGAGGTCAGGAGTTGAAGACTAGCCTGACCAGTATGATGAAACCTCGTCTCTACTAAAAATACAAAAATTAGCCAGGCGTGGTGGCATGCATCTGTAATCCCAGCTACTTGGGAGGCTGAGACGGGAGATTCGCTTGAACCCGAGAGGTGGAGGTTGCAGTGAACTGAGATTGCGCCATTGCACTCCAGCCTAGACAACACGAGCAAAACTCCATCTCAAAACAAGCAAACACACAAACAAAAAATGATCCTGCTACCTTCTAAGGTTGGCCAGGGCTGAACAACACCTCTGCCTCTTTTGTCACTGCTTGCAATATAGGGGACTACAGGGCTTCACCCATTCATATTTGGATTCAAAACAGGTTCAATGTCCTCTGGTCTCAGGCTTCTGAATGATGCTCTTACTGTTCATTTCCTTTTAGGCAGGGGCTTCTCTTTGTAGTTGCCTGCTCTTAGTTTGCCTCACTTTGTTCCCTTTGTCATAATTTATGGTATTTGTCAGCCCTATGTCCACAAATAGATAGATGGTCCCTTGTTGTCTCCATGTCTAATTTGGATGGGTTTCAGTTGTTGTTGTTGTTTTCTTTTTTGAGGCAGAGTTTCACTCTTGTTGCCCAGGCTGGAGTGCAATGGCAAGATCACAGCTCACTGCAACCTCTGCCTCCCAGGTTCAAGCCATTCTCCTGCCTCAGCCTCCAGAGTAGCTGGGATTACGGGTGCTTGCCACCACCTCTGGCTAATTTTGTAGTAGAGACGGGGTTTTACCATGTTGGCCAGGCTGGTCTTGAACTCCTGACCTCAGGTGATTCACCCGACTAGGCCTCTCAAAGTGCTGGCATTACAGGTGTGAGCCACCCTGCCTGGCCAGGTTTCAGTTTTGTTGTGAACAAAGGTATAGTTAAGATTTGGTGGAGCCCACTACCACTGTCTGGGAGGCCAAGGAAGAAGGTGCTACAGACATGGTTACATAATCATTTCCCCTCAGCTCTTTGCCTTTATTTCCTTCCTTTATTTCCTATATTTCCTTCCCTTAATGACTCTACCTTTTCTTCTGCCTGGCATTGTCATGTCCTTCCTTTCTATTTGAATATTTTTTTCTCTCTTCCAGCCGTCCTTTCTCCACTGGTAATAAACACATATGGGGCTTCTTATACTTAAAAAACAAGCAAACAGCCTGGCACAGTGGCTCACGCCTGTAATCCCAGCACTTTGGATGGCTGAGGTGGGTGGATCAACTGAGGTCAGGAGTTGGAGACCAGCCTGGCCAACATGGCGAAACCCTGACTCTGCTAAAAATACAATAATTAGCTGGGTGTGGTGGCATGCACCTCTAATCCCAGCTACTTGGGAGGCTGAGGCAGGAGAATCACTTGAACCCGGGAAGCGGGGGTTGCAGTGAGCCAAGATCGCGCCACTGCACTCCAGCCTGGGTGAGGGAGGAAGACTGTGGCTCAAAAAAAAAAAAAAAAAAAAAAAAAAGCAGCAAACAACTAATGATTAGAGAAATGCAAATCAAAACCAAAATGAGATACCACTTCACACTCATTAGGATGGCTACTATATTTTAAAAACCAAAAGAAAACAAGAAACGTGTCAGTGGGCTTGGAAAGAAGGTGTGAAAAGATCAAAGATCAAAAACAGCAAGAGAATGCAACAGGATTTAAAATCAGTAAGCGAAGATTTTAAGGAGAGGAGCCAAGGACAGTCAAGGATTTCCATCCTAAAAGGATGTGGCCATTTACAGAAATAGGGAGATAGGAGGAATTAGTATGAGGAAAAATGACACATTTAGTTTTAGACATTTAGTTTTTTTTATTACTCAAGGATATTTGAGAACAGAAATATTTCAATTTTTTCTTTTTCTGAGATGGAGTCTGGCTCTGTGGCCCAGGCTGGAGTGCAGTGGCGCTATCTCGGCTCACTGCAAGCTCCGTCTCCCGGGTTCACGCCATTCTCCTGCCTCAGCCTCCTGAGTAGCTAGGACTATAGGCGCCCGCCACCACGCTCGGCTAATTTTTTTGTATTTTTATTAGAGACGGGGTTTCACCGTGTTAGCCAGGATGGTCTCGATCTTCTGACCTTGTGATCCGCCCGCCTTGGCCTCCCAAAGTGCTGGGATTACAGGCGTGAGCCACCGCGCCGGCCGATAACTTATATTTGAAACTAGAAAAGAAGTAGGTGCGGGATGGGCCATGGAGAGACAGCCCGCATTCCTTTTAAGTATAGGAAGCCCGCATTAAAGGTTGTGGGAAGAGAATAGAAGAGTCAGTGATGGAGGCAGAAAGGGAAGGTTTGAGGGGGCAAGTGTAGAGTCTAGAGAAGCCAAGCTGAATTTGAGGAAGAGGAGGCGGCGCGGAAACTAGTGAAGGAGAAAACATGGAAAGGGCTATTGTATTTGGTGAGCTCCTTCGGAACCTTAGAGAACAAAGGTGTTACGGAACTATACGCTCTCAAATTCACACTAAGCACTAAATTCCCGCCGCTATGGTACATTCTGGAGAAAGGAAAAACAGCACAGTCTGGACCCAAGAAAGCTCACAGCGTGGCGGAGGAAGTGAGAAG
>NW_026652289.1:72893666-72953420 GCF_009828535.3 Hylobates moloch
TGGCTTACTGCAACCTCTGCCTCCCAGGTTCAGGCAACAAAGTGAGACCCCATTCTCCACAGAAAGAAAACAAAACAAAAAAGCTGTGTTTAGGATACTAGGCTTTTTTCCATAAATGTTACAAATATTTTTTTCATAGTTAACCCTTTATCGTTTGGCCTGGGTTATATCTTTGATCCAAATGGCTAGCCATTTGTCATAATACATATATTAAATAATTTTAGAATAAATGTAAACTCTTATTTTATCGTTACAATTACATGCAGATGCCTCAATTGCTTACATTTCAGTTATGAAGTAAATGCTTTCTTCTTTCAGATTCCTTTTTCCAAATTTTTCTTCTCTAATCGAGGAAGAATCCGGGATGTTCAGCATGAGCTTCCGCTTGATAAGGTAACATATTGCTGTATTTTTCACTCAGAACTATATCATTTTTAATGAATCAGAACTCCAGTGAGACTGAGTTCATTTGAGAAGGCTGGCAGATGAAAATTTCTTCTCAGGGCCACTGCTCTTATACCCAGCCAGAGGCTGACTTAGACCTCTCCTATGAACTATACCCACATCCTGAAGGAATTTTAGAATGATCATTTTTTAGCATGCCTACATTTTACTTTAGCTATCTTCCCCCCTCCTTTCTCTCCTAATTTAGCTTTAAAATAAGAGTTTATGAACGCTTCAAGGAACCTCCTTTAGGCATTCATGTTGTCCTTACTAGTCTTTCTGTTTTTTGAGATGGAGTCTTGCTTTGTCACTCAGGCTGGAGTGCAGTGGCATGATCTCGGCTCACTGCAACCTCCACCTCCTGGGTTCAAGCAATTCTCCTGCCTCAGTCTCCTGAGTAGCTGGAATTACAGGTGCCCGCCACCACACTTGGCTAATCTTTGTATTCTTAGTAGAGACGAAGTTTCACCATGTTGGGCAGGCTGGTTTTGAACTCGACCTTGTGATCTGCCCACCTTGGCCTCCCAGTGTTGGGATTACAGGCCTGAGCCACGGTGCCCAGCCGTCCTTCCTAGTCTTAAGTGGCACTACCTAATGAGGAGAGGGGAGGAAGTTGAATGAGGAAAGAAAAACAGTCTTGTATTTCCTCTTACAGTATGCTATGTGAGAACCAGTAGTATTTGCTAAGGGCCGATAGCATTAAAACCCAGTCATAATCATCACCTGATGAGATTTTAAACTCCTGGAATAATATCAGTACATCACTGTATGAGATTTTAATCAATTTCTCTATTTTAAATTTAGATCTCTTCTATAGGATTCACCTTGGCTGATAAAGTGGATGGTCCATTCTTCCTGGAGATAGATTTTATTGGCGTGTTTACTGATCCAGCTCATACGGAAGAATTTGCCTATGAAAATTCTCCAGAGCTTAACCCAAGGCTTGTTAAATAAAGATCATATGGTAGTTTTGTTTTACTAATCTAAGGATACTAGCATCTACAATGATATAGACAAAATAAAATATTTCTTTAATGGCATCCACCAATGGCTAGCATGTATTCTCTCTTTTTTTTTTTGAGATGGAGTTCTGCTCTGTCGCCCAGGCTGGCATGCTGGCGTGCAGTAGCACGATCTCGGCTCACTGCAACCTTCGCCTTCTGAGTTCAAGCTATTCTCCTGCCTCAGCTTCCCGAGTAGCTGGGATTACAGGCATGCGCCATCATGCCCGGCTAATTTTGTATTTTTAGTAGAGACAGGGTTTCTCCATGTTGGTCAGGCTGGTCTCGAACTCCTGACCTCAGGTGATCCGCCCGCCTCGGCCTCCCAAAGTGCTGGGATTACAGGGGTGAGCCACCGTGCCCCGCTGGCTAGTATGTATTCTCTAAGACAAGTTATAATGCTGTTGCTGGCCAGGCATGGTGGCTCACGCCTGTAATCCCAGCACTTTGGGAGGCTGAGATGGGCGGATCACTTAAGGTATGGAGTTCCAGACCAGCCTGACCAGCATGGTGAAACCCTGTCTCTACTAAAAATACAAAAGTTAGCCAGGCGTGGTGGCACATGCCTGTAATCCCAGCTACTTGGGAGACTGAGGCAGGAGAATTGCTTGAACTCGGAGGCAGAGGTTGCAGTGAGTTGAGATCATGCCACTACACTCCAGCTTGGGCCACAGAGCGAGACTCTGTCTCAAAAACAAACAAACAAACAAACACAATTAAAAAGGCTGTTGTTAAGAGGGACTGGATAAGGGGAACACAGCATGAAACCAGGTTCTCTGGTGTACTTTATCTCATAGAATGCAAGTACTAATGCAAATGTACTATGTAAATAACTTAGTGTTTTTGCTCAGAACAGTTGCTGTTAGGAACATTTCCTATATGAGTAGTTTCCAAGGCAGGAGTCTCTGAGATGACTGTTAATGGCCTTCTACCACTCTGTTGCATTTAGATTGCTTCTAATTTCATTTTGTTTTGCTTTTTTGAGATGAAATTCCCTTCTGTTGCCCAGGCTGGAGTGCAGTGGTGCGATCTCAGCTCACTGCAACCTCTGCCTCCCAGGTTCAAGCGATTCTCTTGCCTCAGCCTCCCCAGTAGCTGGTATTACAGGCCCACACCACCATGTCTGGCTAATTTTTTTGTGTTTTTAGTAAAAACAGGGTTTCACCATGTTGACCAGGCTGGTCCTGAACCCCTGACCTCAGGTGATCCGCCCAAGGCAATAACTCAGTAAATCACAGAGACTTACTTACTCCTATGGTTTCTTCTAAGGCTTTTGTAATTTTAGTTCTAACACTTAGATCTATGCTTTTTTTTTTTCGAGATGGAGTCTTGCTCTGTGGCCCAAGCTGGAGTGCAGTGGCGTGATCTCAGCTCACTGCAACCTCTGCCTCCTGGTTGAAGCAATTCTCCTGCTTCAGCCTCCTGAGTAGCTGGGATTACAGTCATGCGCCACCATACCCGGCTAATTTTTTTTTTTGTGACGGAGTCTTGCTCTGTCACCAGGCGGGAGTGTAGTGGCACGATCTCGGCTCACTGCAACCTCCATGCCTCCCGGGTTCAAGCGATTCTCTGCCTTAGCCTCCCGAGTAGCTGGGATTACAGGTGCCTGCCACCATGCCTGGCTAATTTTTGTATTTTTAGTAGAGACAGGGTTTCACCATTTTGGCCAGGCTAGTCTTGAGCTCCTGACCTTGTGATCCACCCATCTCGGCCTCCCAAAGTGCTGGGATTACAGGTGTGAGCCACCTCACCTGGTCCCTCTTTCATCGCTTTTTGTTTTCAGGTGGACCACCGCACTCTGTTTTTTTTTTTTTTTTGGGCTGGTTCATCGCAAGCTTAACGCTCGGTCAGTTCACACCGTTCTCCTACCTCAGCCTCCTGAGTAGCTGGGACTACAGGCACCCGCCACCACACTCAGCTAATTTTGTTTTTTTTCATTTTTAGTAGAGATGGGGTTTCACCGTGTTAGCCAGGATGGTCTCCATCTCCTGACCTCATGATCCGCCCACCTTGGCCTCCCAAAGTGCTGGGATTACAGGCATGAGCCACCGTGCCCACCCTATTTTTTTTTTTTTTTAAGAAATAGGATCTTGCTATGTTGCTCAGGTTGAAGTATAGGGGCTATTCACAGGAGTGCTTATAATGCACCACAGCCTTTGATCTCCTGGGCTAAAGTCATCTTGCCACTTCAGTCTCTCAAGTGTCTGAGACTACAGGAGTATACGCTACTGTGCTCAGCCCTGTGATCAATTTTAAGTTAACTTTTGTGTATGGTATAAAGGTCCAAATTCATTTTTTGCATCTGAGTATCCAGTTGTCTATTAGTCATTGCTAGTATATGGAAATACAGGGGTCAGGCTCAGTGGTTCACACTTATAATCCCAGCACTTTGGGAGGCTGAGGTGGGAGGATCACTTGCCCAGGAGTTTGAGACCAGCCTGGGCAACATAGTGAGACTCTGTCTCTAAAAATAAAATAAATTAGCCAGGTGTGGTAGCACACACCTGTAGACTTAGCTACTTGGGACACTGCAGTAGGAGGATCCCTTGAGCCCATGAGGTCAAGGTTATAGTGAGCTATGATCTTACCATTGCACACCAGCCTGGGTGACAGACCAACACCGTGTCTCTAAAAAAAAAAAACAAACAATAATTAGGCCAGGTGCGGTGGCTAACTGCTGTAATCCCCAGCACTTTGGGAGGCCAAGGCTGGCACATCACGAGGTCAAGAAATAGAGAGTATTGCTTGAACTTGGGGAAGAGGTGGAGGTTGCAGTGAGCCAAGATCACACCACTGCACTCCAGCCTGGGTGACAAAGACAGACTCTGCCTCATTAAAAAAAAAAAAAAAAGAAAGACAAAAATATAATTGTTGGGTCTTGATCTTTTTTTTTTTTTCGAGACGGAGTCTCACTCTGTTGCCCTGGCTGGAGTGCAGTGGCGTGATCTTGGCTCATTGCAACCTCCATCTCCCGGGTTGAAGTGATTCTCCTGCCTCAGCCTCCTGAGTAGCTGGGATTACAGGCGCCCGCCTCCACACCTGGCTAATTTTTGTATTTTTAGTAGAGATGTGGTTTCACCATATTGGCCAGGCTGGTCTCCAACTCCTGACTTCAAGTGATCTGCCTGCCTTGGCCTCCCAAAGTGCTGGGATTACAGGTGTGAGCCACTGCCTGCCTTGGCCTCCCAAAGTGCTGGGATTACAGGTGTGAGCCACTGTGTCTGGCCAGAGTTGTTGGGTATTGATCTTGTACGTTGCAACCTTACTGAATTTATTAGTTCTAGGAGTTTTTTAGTGGAGTCCTTAGGATTTTCTCTATGTAAGATCCTGGTGGTTTTTTCTTTTTTTCAGATAGGGTCTCACTACCTAATGGCATGGCTAGATTACACGGTGGACATACTGTTAACTTTTCAAAGAAACTAGCAAACTTTTTCAAAGTGGTTGTGACATTTTACATTTCCATCAGATGTGTATTTGACCCTGAATTTTTAAAATTGATCTGATCTCTTCCCCTCGATAGGAAAATCTGAGTGTTTCCAGTATCCGGGAGTGTGCCATGTCCTAAAGCCTCGTATATACAAAACAGCATTTAATAAAACCTGAGAGGTACTCTGGGAATATAAAGGAAGCATACTGCCGTTTCTTTTTTGAATGGAAGCAGTGGTCAGGAAGGGCATACAAAGGGTATGTATAAACTCTTGTTAAGCCTACCTGCTCACCTAAATCTTGGAAGACTTATGTTTACAAAGAATTGAATCTACCACAATGAGAAAAAATTTTATTTATGACAATCTTGAGCAGTATAAAACTCAGAAGCTCCACTGAGGTGAAGGAAACATGGACATGATACTAAGCAAAGTCTAGTCTTTTCCATAAAATGAATAAGAAGTACATTTGGTGGAGTTTGAGACCAGCCTGGGCAACACAGTGAGACCCTGTCTCTAAAAGCATTAAAGCATCAATCCTCGCATTTCGATAGGGGTATGTAGCTTTTAAGTAAGCAATGTTAGAATGAGTTGCAGTTTTATTTTTGCGAATATAGTGAGTGACAGATGGCAATTACATGAGGCTATTTCAACGAAGGTACATAAGCCTAAACAATTTCACCTAGGTAAAATATTGATGTCATAACCAAACTATATGGCCCCATTTCATAAAGGTTACTATATTCTATAGAGAATGAAGAGGTGGTCTTTCTATCCCAGCTTACCCTGTTCTTGTTCAAATTCTCCTGAAGCTTGTATAACTAGCTGCCATCAGGTAAATGCTATTGGCTAGCAGAAGACTGCAGTTCTGTTAATATTAGAACCAGCAGGAGGAACTTGGGAACTTAACATTAAAAATCTAGAAACAGAATTTGAGGATGGGTTTCATTAGAAACCTGAATTATTTACAGACTTAAGTAAAAACCATCCCAAAGAATTTGAGCTTTAAGGTGATAACGTCTTTTCAGAGATCGTAGCACATGAAGAACCCATGGACACTGCATAGAATATGAACAGTTAGCAGAAAAAGATCTCGTGACTAAAGTGGGAAAGACAGCAAAAAAAAAAAAAAAATTTACAAAAGGAAAAAAGTTGAGAATACAGGAATATTTACAAGATGTTAAAAAATTATTAATCTTCAGCCCAAATGAGGCCCCTTCGCATTCCCAAAACCTTTGCTTTCTTCTCCTTTCGTTCTTGCTCATGTTTCTTCCGTTGCTCTTCCCTGAGAGGGATAGGTCACACGTTAAGCTCTAGGGAGGCTCCAAAACAGACACTTTAAAGCAACTATTGTTGGACTAACACCCAAACTTTCAAGTAATGACATCCAGCATACTTGCGTAAAACAGACTTTTAGAGGGCACTGTGCCCTGCCTAGTGTTTCTAACACCTGTTTGTCATTGTTGTGTTAAAGGGCTAGAAACTGATATTTTCCTTTTGTTAACTCGGTACTCTAAAATCATGCATGGGGGCCGGGCGCGATAGCTCATGCCTGTAATCCCAGCACGTTAGGAGGCCAAGGCAGACGGATCTCTTGAGGTCAGGAGTTCGAGACCAGCCTGGCCAAAATGGTGAAATCCCGTCTCTACTAAAAATACAAAAAAGGTAGCCAGGTGTGGTGGTGCATGCCTATAATCACAGCTACTGGGGAGACTGAGGCAGGAGAATCCCTTGAACCCGGGAGGTGGAGGTTGCAGTGAGCCGAGATCACGCCACTGCACTCCAGACTGGGTGACAGAGCGAGACTCTGTCTCAAAACAAACAAAAATAAATAAAAAATAAAATCATGCATGGAATTGGAGTCAGAAGAAACCTTGGTGATTGAATCCAACTCTTGTCATTTTACAGTTTGCTTTAGGCCAGATGCAGTGGCTCACACCTATAATCCCAGCATTTTGGGAGGCCAAGGTGGGAGGATCCCTTGTGCCCAGGAGTTCAAGGCGAAAGTAAGCTATGATCATGCCATTGCACTCCAGTCTGGGTGACAAAAATTAAGACCCTGTCTCTAAGAAAAAAAAAATTTGTTTTAAATGAGAAATGTTTACACCTAGAAATCAAAGTTGACCAGGTGCAGTGGCTCATGCCTGTAATCCCAGCACTTTGGGAGGCCAAGGTGGGTGGATCACTTGAGATCAGCAGTTTGAGACCAGCCTGGCCAAGATGGTGAAACCCCGTCTCTACTAAAAATACAAAAATTAGCTGCACGCGGGGGCGGGAATTTGTAATCCCAGCTACTCGGGAGGCTGAGGCAGGAGTATCACTTGAACCTGGGAGGCAGAGGTTGCAGTGAGCCAAGATCGCACCACCGCACTCTAGCCTGGGCAACAGAGCCAGACTCCTTCAAAAAAAAAAAAAAAAAAAAAAAAACAAGATAATATAACCTTGGGCTTTTTCTTTTTTTTTTGGTTTGTCTAATCCTCTGAAAGAAGAGCATAATGGCAAACTCAGTAGATCCTGGTTCTAGTTCTATTCCTGTCACTAAACTATGTGATTTTGAGCTTGACCTTTGACTTTGATTTCTTTTTTCTTTTTTTTTTAGAGACGGAGTTTTGCTCTTGTTGCCCAGGCTGGAGTGCAATGGCGCAATCTTGGCTCACCACAACCTCCGCCTCCCTGGTTCAAGCAATTCTCTTGCCTCAGCCTCCCGAGTAGCTGGGATTACAGGCATGTGCCACCATGCCCGGATAATTTTGTATTTTTAGTAGAGATAGAGTTTCTCCATGTCTTGAACTCCTGACATCGTGATCCACCCACCTTGGCCTCCCAGAGTACTGGGATTACAGGCGTGAGCCACCTTGCCCGGCCAACTTAATAACAGTGAGCAAAGGCCTTGGTGGCAGTCGTGTATAGCCATGAGTCAAATGATAGGTAACCCTGTGTCATGACAGTCCGAGCAGGGAATCTGGGGCCCAACCATGACTTGCTGCAACCCAGGATGAGCTCTGGCTTTAACTTGGTTTTCATGCTGAAGGAAGCCTCTAAGGACTGTCCTGGGGTTTTCCTCTTTATAGGGCCTTGATGCCTTTTAAGCCTGGTTTCCTTAGGAGTGAGGAATTTATGTCTATCTGGATAGGTAGGTGCCCTGGGCTGCTGGGCATTGGTATTTGGAGAGATACCCATATGCCCTGTGTTTAGGCAGATGAGTCATACAAGAGCAGTGCTCTGAATCTGGGTCTTCTTCTGAATCACCTGCGGAGCCTTGGAAACAATGCAGGTGCTTGGGCCTCACCCCAAACCTGCTGATTTGGAGTCCATTACACTGGAACCTAGGCACATGTACTCAGAAAGTTCTATACATGATACCACTTTTTTTTTTGAGACGGAGTCTCAATCTGTCGCCCAGGCTGGAGTGCAGTGGCGTGATCTTGGCTCACTGTAAGCTCTGCCTCCCAGGTTCCTGCCTCAGTCTCCTGAGTAGCTAGGACTTACAGGCGCCCGCCACCACGCCCGGCTAATTTTTTGTATTTTTAGTAGAGACGGGGTTTTACCATGTTAGCCAGGATGGTCTCGATCTCCTGACCTCATGATCTGCCCGCCTCGGCCTCCCAAAGCGCTGGGATTACAGGCGTGAGCCACCGCGCCCGGCCATGATACCACTTCTAACCTCCTCTGAAGACACCACTATTACTGAGCCTCTATCCCTCAGAGGTGCTGCTTTTGAAATTAAAATAATTATAAAGCTGGATAATTATGTACTTACTTTGTCTGGAGATGGGGTTGTTTGTAAGTTTTCTTGTAGAAGTTAATTCTGTTGACATGTTGATTTAGATAATTATTTTCTTTAGATTGCCCCCATGGTTTTAGCTTTCCTAGTTTAGGACAGAGACAAAGAATTTTAAAAAGATTGTTTGATTTATATTCCCAACTTCATTCTCTTCATCTGTGGTTACCTGCTATCAACATTTATACTTTTTTTTTTCTTTGAGATAGAATCTCACTCTGTCACTCAGTTTGGAGTGCAGTGGTGTGATCTGATCTCAGCTCACAGCAACCTCCGCCTCCTGGGCTCAAGTGATCCTCCCAACTCAGACTCATGAGTAGCTGGGACTACATGCACACGCCACCATGCCCAGGTAATTTTTGTATTTTTTAGTAGAGACGGAGTTTCGTCATGTTGCCCATGTGGGTCTCGAGCTCCTGTTCTCAAGCAATCTGCCTGCCTTGGCCTCCCAAAGTGCTGGGATTACAGGCGTGAGCCACTGCGTCCAACCAATTTGCAATTTTATAAAAAGAACTGGGACCAAATTTCTGGAAGTTTATGTGTTGCTTTTTTTTTTTAATTTAAATTTAATTATTATTATTATTTTTTAATTTTTTTGACAGAGTCTCGTTCTGTCGCCCAGGCTGGAGTGCAGTGGTGCAGTCTTGGCTCACTGCAAGCTCTGCCTCCCAGGTTCACGCCATTCTCCTGCCTCAGCCTCCTGACTAGCTGGGACTACAGGTGCCCACCACCATGCCCAGCTAATTTTGTTTTCGTATTTTTAGTAGAGACGGGGTTTCAATGTGTTAGCCAGGATGGTCTTGATCTCCTGAACTCATGATCCACCCGCCTCGGCCTCCCAAAGTGCTGGGATTACAGGCGTGAGCCACCACGCCCAGCCTGTTTTTGAGGCATGGTCTCACTATGTTGCCCAGGCTGGACTGCAGTGGCGCAATCTCGGCTCACTCCAACCTCTGCCTCCTAGGTTCAAGTGATTGTCCTGCCTCAGCCTCCTAAGTAGCTAGGATTACAGGTGCCGCCACCGCGCCAGGCTAATGTTCTTATTTTTTTTCAGTAGAGACGGGGTTTCACCATGTTGGCCAGGTTGATCTCGAACTCCTTACCTCAAGTGATCTGCCCACCTAAGCCTCCCAAAAGTGCTGGAATTACAGGCAAGAGCCACTGCACCCAGCCACAGAATTTGTTTATTCTTAAGTTTTTATTTTTTATTTTAATTTTTTAGATGGAGTTTCACTCTTGTTGCCCAGGCTGGAGTGCAATGGCGTGGTCTCAGCTCACTGCAACCTCCATCTAACAGGTTCAAGTGATTCTCCTGTCTCAGCCTCCCAAGTAGCTGGGATTACAGGTGTCTGCCACCATGCCTGGCTAATTTTTGTATGTTTAGTAGGTGTGAGCCACTGCGTCCCACCAATCTTAAGTATTTTACAGGCCCTGTAGCTCAAAACACTCCCACATACCTTTGTGTGGTTCATAGTTGAGAGGACGAGACAAACTTGCTTTAAGATCAAACACTGGTTTCTTACTGGAGACTGGAGTCTGTGTTGCCTCAGTTGTCAGCTTGAATGGGGTAATAACTAAAAACACACCGAAAAAACCCAAGAGCTTAATTAGAAACAAAGACCTGGTAAAGTGTTTATTAAAGTGTTACTTCTCTTTTTTTTTTTGAGACGGAGTCTCACTCTGTCGCCCAGGCTGGAGTGCAGTGGCGCAATCTCGGCTCACTGCAAGCTCCGCCTCCCGGGTTCACGCCATTCTCCTGCCTCAGCCTCTCCGAGTAGCTGGGACTACAGGCGCCCGCCACCACGCCCGGCTAATTTTTTGTATTTTTAGTAGAGACGGGGTTTCACCATGGTCTCGATCTACTGACCTCGTGATCCGCCCACCTTGGCCTCCCAAAATGCTGGGATTACAAGCGTGAGCCACCGCGCCCAGCTAAAGTGTTACTTCTCAATCTTAAAAATACATGTTATAGGCTGGGCATGGTGGCTCACGCCTGTAATCCCAGCACTTTGGGAGGCCGAGGCAGGCGGATCATGAGGTCAGGAGATCGAGACCATCCTGGCGAACATAGTGAAACTCCGTCTCTACTAAAATACAAAAATTAGCCAGGCGTGGTGGCGCGTGCCCGAAATCCCAGCTACTCAGGAAGCTGAGGCAGGAGAATCCCTTGAACTAGGGAGTGGAAGGTTGCAGCGAGCCGAGATTGCACCACAGCACTCCAGCCTGGTGACAGAGTGAGACTGTGTCTCAAAAAAAGAAAAAAGTTATATAGCTTGAATGTTTGTATCTCCTGTAACCCCAAATTCATATTGAAATCCTAACTGTCAAAATGACTGGTGTAAGGAATTATGGCCTTTAGGAGGTAAATAGGTCACGAATGGGATTCAGGGCCTTATATAGGGACCCCATAGAATTTTCTCTAGCTCTCTTTCTGCCACATGAGCATACAACAAGAAGTTGGTAGTCTGCTACCTGGAAAAGAGCCCTCAAACAGAATCATGCTAGTGCCCTGATCTGCCCTCATCCAGCCTCCAGAACTATGAGAAAGAAATTACTGCTGTTTATAAGATACAGTCTTTGGTGCTTTGTTATATAATAGCAGCCGCAAAGGACTAAGACAATCTACATGAATAGTCTGAAATAGATGAGAGTCTGAAGTAAGGGTTAAAATGGAGAAAAGGGAAGAAAACAATAATTGAGGGAAGCTGACCATTGAGATTAATTTCCTTTGCTAAGCAGCTTTGTAAATGTTCTGAATATCATGACATTTCCTAGGATCAGCTGGGAGTTTAGAATTCTGTTGAAGGAAATGACAGTAACTTTTCAGCTTATTTCCCTGATAACAGATACCCATAAAAATTACATATCATTAATAGTATTATCATTAACATAAATAAACATAAAAAGAACCTAATCACATAGTTGAAAAGATTCATGACCTGGTGGCTCATACCTGTAATCTCAGCACTTTGGGAGGCTGAGGCAGGAGGATTGTTTAAAGTCAGGAATATTATTTTAATAAGGGCTCTTATCACTTCAGAATATTAATTTTTGGCTGGGCGCGGTGGCTCACGCCTGTAATCCCAGCACTTTGGCAGGCCGAGGTGGGTGGATCATGAGGTCAGGAGATCAAGACCAACCTGGCCAATACGGTGACACCCTGTCTCTACCAAAAATACAAAAATTAGCCGGGCGTGGTGGCGGGCAACTGTAGTCCCAGTTACTCAGGAGGCTAAGGCAGGAGAATGGCGTGAACCCAGGAGGCGGAGTTTGCAGTGAGCCGAGATGGTGCCACTGTACTCCAGCCTGGGTGATAGAGCGAGACTCCGTCTCAAAAAAAAAAAAAAAAAAAGAATATGAATTTTTGTACCGTGAAGTTAAAAATATCCAGGATGGTGTAGTTTATTTTTATTTTTTTGAGACGGAGTCTTGCTCTGTCTCCCAGGCTGGAGTACAGTGATGTGATCTCGGCTCAGTGCAACCACTGCCTCCTGGGTTCAAGTGATTCTCAAGCGAGTAGCTGGGATTACAGGCGCGTGCCACCATGCCCGGCTAATTTTCGTATTTTTAGTAGAGACGAGGTTTTGCCATGTTGGCCAGGTTGGTCTCCATGCCACCATGCCCGGCCTAAGGATGGTGCAGTTTAGTTAGCCTTTTTGCTAAGTTGGCCATCAGTTAATCCTTTCTCTCCCTCTCTCTTTTTTTTTTTTTTTTTTTTTTTTGAGACAGAGTCTCACTGTGTTGCCCAGGCTGGCTGGAGTGCAGTGGCACAATCTTGGTTCACTGCAACCTCTGCTTCCTCGTTCAAGCGATTCTCCTACCTCAGCCTCTTGAGTAGCTGGGATGATAGGTGCATGCTACCATGCCCGGCTAATTTTTGTATTTTTGGTAGAGATGGGGTTTCACCATGTTGGCCAGGCTGGTCTTGAAATTCTGACCTCAAGTGATCCACCCACCTCGGCCTCCCAAAGTGCTGGGATTACAGGAAAGAGCCACTGCATCTGGCCAATCCTTTCTTTTCATAGGGGGAAGCCACAGGTCATTGCCAAATGTGAACCCTTGCCTACATCTGTGAAATAGCAATCAGGATCTAAGACCACCTAGTTAAAAAAAAGCACAAAACCCTGTGTTCAAGCTATCCCACTGTATCAGTATCAAATGCTGACAGGGAGTAGAACAAGGGGCTGCCATACACTGCCACTGGAAGCACAGATTGGTACAATTCATTCAGGAGAGTAAATGTCTGCATATTTTCCAATCCAGCTGTCCTGCTTCTAGGTCTAGGGAAACTCTTGCACATGTACAGGAGACATGTTTAAGAGTATTCATAGCAACATCATATATAATAATGGAAGCTGGAACCACCCACATGTTCATGAATAGTAAAATAGATAAACTGACATATACTCATACCACTGAAAAATACTGTGAAAATGAGTCAACATGGTTGAATCTTGAAACATGAAGTCTGTGGTCTGGGATCCTGTTAGTGTCAGAGTCCTCCAGGACCTTTCCGAGGCTGTAACGAATACTGTGCTCGTCCTCCGAATCCCTGAGTCCCACAAGGGGCACAGTGCCCTTCCTGGAGGGTCACCATTTTAGGATTAGATGGAGCTCTCAGGCAGATATCTGGTTTTTGCTTATGTCTCTGGCATTTCCCTCACTAGTACACAATGAAAAATATACTATGGTAAAATTTTTGCTTTTGATTATAGAAATGGAAAGGGTTTAAGGAAACAGATACAGGCTGGGTGCAGTGGCTCACACTTGTAATCCCAGCACTTTGGTAGGCCGAGGCGGGCAGATCACCTGAGGTCAGGAGTTTGAGACCGGCCTGACCAACATGGTGAAACTGTCTCTATTAAAAATACAAAATTAGCCGGGCATGGTGGCATGTGTCTAATCCCAGCTACTCAGGAGGCTGAGGCAGGACAATTGCTTGAACCTGGGAGGCAGAGGTTGCAGTGAGCTGAGATCGCGCCATTACACTCTAGCCTGGGTGACAAAAGCAAAACTGCATCTCAGAAAAAAACAAATGAACAAAAAAACAGATATACCTAATCATTTTGGGAAGTTACATGGCTTAAAAATGAAACAGTTTTTTTTTTTTTTTTTTTACCAGCAGCAGAATTCCCCTTGATGATCTTTAATTTGTGTGTCCCAAGCACAGCCTCGCCTTTTGGGGTGCCCCCAGACACGGTCACATGTGCAGACTTTCTGGCTGGAGTCTTGGTCAGTGAACGCTTATGCTCATTATCTTTAGTAGCAGCTGAAAACCTAAATAGGACAGCAGAGTACAAGACATGAGTACTGTGGCAAGAGTAACTTGTGTCTAGCTTATAAATAAAACCACTTGACTATCAGCAAGCAGTGAAAAGGGCCTCAATTAATACTCGTCATAGGAACGAACCTCTTTTGCAGAAGAGACATATTCCTAAAAGGCTAATGCTAAATTAAATCACATATTAACTAATGTTATTTGTAAAATATGTTCTTGTCTTTTCTGCTCTCCCTGCCTTGGACAATGATGGTGGTGGACGAATAGGCGTGGAGGCCTCATTATAGTCCAAGAGGCAAGCCAAAAGCTCCCCTTCCTCCTCCTCCTCCTCCGGATGAGGGGAAGTCACAGGGAGCAGAAGACTGCTATGCTAGGTGAGTGGTGAGAACAGCTCTTGTATGTTCCTAAAAGAACGTCATTCATTTGCGTGGTAGAGAAATAAGCCCATTCTTTACCATTCTTTACATATGGCAAATTGCCACAAATGTATTTGATTGATTGACTGATAGTATTTTTCCTACATTTTAACATCTCTGAAATTTGGATGTGTTTTTATAATTCATAAGATGTCAATAGTTAATTGGTAGTGTTTTTTCTTGAGACAGGTTCTGGCTCTATCACCCAGGCTGGCGTGCAGTGGTGTGACTCAGCTTGCTACAACCTCTGCCTCCTAGGCTCAAGCCATCCTCCTGCCTCAGCCTCCCGAGTGGCTGGGACTATGGGTGTGTGCCACTGCGCCTGGCTAATTTTTTCTTTTTTTTTTTTTTTTTTTTTTGAGATGGAGTTTTGCTCTGTCGCCCAGGCTGGAGTGCAATGGTGCGATGTTGGCTCACTGCAACCTCTGCCTCCCAGGTTCAAGCGATTCTACTGCCTCAGCCTCCCCAGTAGCTGCGATTACAGGCATGCACCACCATGCCTGGCTAATTTTGTAATTTTAGTAGAGATGGGGTTTCACCATGTTGGTCAGGCTGGTCTCAAACTCCTGACCTCAGGTGATCCGCCTGCCTCAGTCTCTCAAAGTGCTGGGATTACAGGCATGAGCCACTGCGCCCAGCTAATTTTTATATTTTTAGTAGAGATGGGATTTTGCCATGTTGGCCAGGCTGGTCTCAAACTCTTGGGCTTAAGCCATTCACCCATTTGGCCTCACCAAGTGCTGGGATTATAGGCGTGAGCCACTTTGCCCGGCCAGTAGTGATTTTTCTTTTTCTTTTTTTTTTTTTTTTTTTAGACGGAGTCTCATTCTGTCGCCCAGGCTGGAGTGCAGTGGCGCGATCTCAGCTCACTGCAAGCTCCGCCTCCTGGGTTCACACCATTCTTCTGCCTCAGCCTCCCAAGTAGCTGGGACTATAGGCGCCCGCCACCACACCCGGCTATTTTTTTTGTATTTTTAGTAGAGATGGGGTTTTACTGTTAGCCAGGATGGTCTCGATCTTCTGACCTCATGATCCGCCTGTCTCAGCCTCCCAAAGTGTTGGGATTACAGGCGTGAGCCACCGCGCCTGGGTGATTTTTCTTTCTTTCTTTCTTTTTGGAGATGGAGTCTCACACTGTTGCCCAGGCTGGAGTGCAGTGGCACGATCTCGGCTCACTACAACCTCTGGCTCCCAGGTTCAAGCAATTCTTGCCTCAGCCTCCCAAGTAGCTGGGATTACAGGCAACTGCCACTATGCCTGGCCAATTGTTTTGTATTTTTAGTAGAGACAGGGTTTCACTATGTTGGCCAGGCTGGTCTTGAACTCCTGACCTCGTGATCTGCCCGCCTCGGCCTCCCAAAGTGCTGGGATTACAGGTGTGAGCCACCATGCCCGGTCTAATTTGTCTTAATGGTTCATAAAATAACAATGAGCCTTCATTCAATTAATAGTATCTTATGGTGTGAAGTCCAGACCCACCTGTACATTGCGGTGAAGCAAGGGCCAAACCTCTGACCATGGTGTTTTTTTTTTTTGAGACAACATTTTGCTCTTGTTGCCTAGGCTGGAGTGCAGTGGTGTGATCTTGGCTCACTGCAACCTCCATCTCCTGGGTTCATGCAATTCTCCTGCCTCAACCTTCCAAGTAGCTGGGATTATAGGTGTGCACCACCATGCCCAGATAATTTTGTATTTTTAGTACAGACGAGGTTTCACCATGTTGGTCATGGCTGGTCTTGAACTCCTGACCTCAGGTGATCCACCCAACTCAGGCTCCCAAAGTGCTGGGATTACAGGCATGAGCCACTGCACCTGGACCATAGTGTTCTTAAATGAAATCAGAACCACCAATTACAGGTACTTCATATTCCAAGTTAATTAAATAAACAGAATTCTAAACTTAAAGCCATTTTTAAGTTTTAAAAACTACATTGGAGGAACAGGAAAAAAAACAATCTGATTAAAACATGGGAAGGCTGGGTGAGATGGTTCACACCTATAATCCCAGTACTTTGGGAGGCCAAGGCAGGAAGATTGCTTCATCCTGGGAAGTCAAGGCTGCAGTGAGCCATTACTGCGTTACTGAATTCTAGCCTGGGTGACAGAGCAAGATCCTATCTCAAAAAGAGAGGCCGGGCGTGGTGGCTCACGCCTGTAATCCTAGCACTTTGGGAGGCCGAGGCGGCAGATCACGAGGTCAGGAGATCGAGACCATCTTGGCTAACATGGTGAAACCCCGTCTCTACTAAAAATACAAAAAAAATTAGCCAGGCGAAGTGGTGGGTGCCTGTAGTCCCAGCTACTCAGGAGGCTGAGGCAGGAGAATGGCGTGAACCTGGGAGGCGGAGCTTGCAGTGAGCCGAGATTGCGCCACTGCACTCCAGCCTGGGCAACAGAGCCAGACTCCATCTCAAAAAAAAAAAAAAAAGAATAGGCCAGGTGTAGTGTAGTGGTTCACACCTGTAATCCCAGCACTTTGGGAGGGCAAGGCAGGTGGATCACTTGAGGCCAGGATTTCTAGACCAGCCTGGTCAGCATGGTGAAACACTACCTCTACTAAAAATACAAAAAAAAAAAAAAAAATTAACTGAATGTGTGGCACACACCTGTAGTCCCAGCTACTCAGGAGGCTGGGGCATGAGAATTGCTTGAACCCAGGAGATGGGGGTCATAGTAAGCCGAGATCGCGCCACTGCACTCCAGCGTGGGTGACAGAGCAAGACTGTCTCAAAAAAAAAAAAAGAATAAAATAAAAAATACAATTATGTTAGATAATTGCACATGTTGGAGAAGGGCTGTCATGCACCAGTTCTATTAGATACTGCAAATGTCTTTAAAAAAGTAGAAAATAAAGTTTTGATATTAGAAGTCATCTGAAGACTTTTATCTATGGGGAGAGTCCCAGTTGAAGGTGACTTTGATGTCAGAAAAGTTACAAGTAAATAAAAACAGGGATCAATGGGGCACGAGATAGTGATGATACTGTAGTTCCCACTAGGTTACGATATTGGTATTTGAGGAAGAGTTAATTTTTCAGTTCACTGTAATAAGATACTTTCTGTAAGCATTTAGCTTCACTTCTATATTTAAGTCAATGGAAAAGTTTCTCCTTAGGCATCTTGGCAGTCATATATTAATAAAATGAAGAATATCTGATTGGGCATGGTGGTTTATGCCTGTATTCTTAGTACTTTGGGAGGCTGAGGCAGGAGGATCGCTTGAGGCCAGGAGTTCAAGACCATCTTGGGCAACATAGCAAGACCTCATCTCTACAAAATAGAAACAAAAGCAAAAGAACACATTTCAGGGTGCTGTCAGCAAGATGGCTGACTAGAGACACCTGGCATTCATCCCCCCACAAGAAAGGACGAAGGCAACAAATAAACAGCTAAGATTTTTAGAATTTTATTTTTGGAGACAGCTTTCACTATGTTGCCCAGGCTGGCCTCAAACTTCTGGACTCAAATGATCCTCCTGCCTCAGCCTCCTGAGTAGCTGGGATTACAGGTGGGAGCCACCACAGAAAAAAGCTAAGATTTGACTGGAGTGTCAACGGGAAAGCACTGGAGTGCATCAGGGGAGTGGAGATGAACCTGTGGTGAATGGAAGCCCAGGAGGGCAGCCAGAGGCATCTAGCCTCTGCAGCCCTGTCTCCTCTACCAGAATCAGATCTGCCCACAGTCAGGAGGGGATTCCTGTTGTGAAGAAACACTAAACTGAAGATCCCCACCAGCCCCCATTGCTACTGCAAGCACCTAGAGTCCTTATTACGGGAGAATACCCAAGTCTAATAATACCCAAGTCTCCCAGTTTGGAGAGCTGCCAGGAATTCCTGCAGCTGCACTGTCCTGGATTAGGAGCACAAGGTGTGCACTCTCTACCCGCCACTAGCTTCTGCAGCACAGAACCATCTTCAGACCAGAGCCACTTCTGGAGTGCACTGTGCTCTGCTGGGGGCTAGTGGCCACTGCACATATCCATTACTAGGGCTCGATATTCATTTTACCAAGCCCACAGGGGCTTGGTAGGGTTGGCTGCAACACCATGACCCCAGTTGCTTGGAGCCTAGGCAGATGTGCTCAGGGCAAACCTGCCCTTGACCTGGCCAAACTGCCACATGCCCTCCCTGGAGTAGGAGAGACCCTCAAGCAGCTGACATACTCCGATGCTGGCTGAGTGGCTATGTGCCTGTGGCTAGGGCCTGAGAAACAGCCATGAGATGCCTCACTCCTGCAGAGAAGCCCCTGACCTGCCCAACGCCCCTGTACTCCTAGTAAGGGCCTGAGAGGCAGCGTTGTAAGCAGCCTCTGGTAGACACGCCCGAAGGCCAACCAAGCAGCCATGCAACTGCATACCAGGGCTGAGAAACAGCCCCATGGTCCCAAACCTGGCAAAGCCACCATCACTGCCAACTCTTAGCCTAGGCTACTGAGAGACTTACAAATGCCACTAAAATGCATTACAGCTGAAGAAACTACACAGAGGCTATATTCCTATGCCCACTTAGAACCAAGGCCAACACACCCCACTTAAATGACACCCCCAAGACCTATTCATATGAGTATCTTCTTCCCTATAAAACCTCCTCTATAAAATTGGAAGCGGTGACTTTCCTAACAGAGGTGTAGAAATCAATGCAAGGACACATAAACCATGAAAATGTAGGGAAACAAATCACCTCCAAAGAAAAATGGTAATTCTCCAATAACCCTATTCATAGGGAAATATATGAAATACCAGAAAAAGAATTCAAAATAATAATCTTAGGGGAACTCAGTGAGATACACAAGAGAATACAGACAAGTCAGTGAAATCAGAAAAACAATTCATGATTTGAATGAGAAATTTAAGAGGTACATATACCTCGGTGTGGCCAGGCACAGTGGCTCATGCCTGTAATCCCAGCACTTTGGGAGGCCGAGGCAGGTAGATCACCTGAGGTCAAGAGTTCAAGACCAACTTGGCCAACATGGTGAAACCCCGTCTCTACTAAAAATACAAAAATTAGCTGGATGTGGTGGTACGTGCCTATAGTCCTAGCTACTCGGGAGGCTGAGAATCGCTTGAACCTGGGAGGCAGAAGTTGCAGTGAGTCAAGATCTCGTCACTGCACTCCAGTCTGGGCAATGGAGTGACACTCTGTCTGAATAAAAAAAAGAAAAAAAAAGGTTGGGTGCAATGGCACGTTTGTAATCTCAACACTTTGGTTGGCCAAGGTGGGATGATCATTTGAGCCCAAGAGTTCAAAACCAGACTGGACAACATAGTGAGACCTTGTGAAATTAGCTGGGCATGGTGGTTTCAAATAGCTAGAAGGAGGATACTAAATATAAAGAAATGATAACTTTGAGATGATGGATATGCTAATTACCCTGATCTGACTACCATATATGTATTGAAACATCACTATGAGCCAAGCGCAGTGGCTCACGCTTGTAATCCCAGCACTTTGGGAGGCTGAGGCGGGCGAATCATGAGGCCAGGAGATCAAAACCATCCTGGCTAACATGATGAAAGCCCATCTCTACTAAAAATACAAAAAATTAGCCAGGCATGGTGGCACATACGTGTAGTCTCAGCTACTCGGGAGGCTGAGGCAGGAGAATCACTTGAACCCGGGAGGCGGAGGTTGCAGTGAGCTGAGATTGCGCCACTGCACTCCAGCCTGGGTGACAGAGTGAGACCTCATCTCAAAAATAAATAAATAAATAAATAAAAGAAAACAAAAAGAAACATCACTATGTACCCTATGAGTATGTACGAATATTATTTGCCAATTAAAAAACATTTTTTTATATAGTCCATGTGAAATCTTGTTCATGATTACATTTTGGAGTGATTTCTTTACCTGACACCTGTTTTAGCTGCAGAGGTAGCAGAGCGCTTCAGTGACCCCTTCAGACCCAAGGTACTCTGACTTGCAGGGCCACAAGACCGGCCTTGCGAGCGTCGTTGGCTGATGGGAGTAGAAGCCACAGAGAGTCTTCCTCTTGGAGGTACTGGAGTCCTGACCCCTCCCTTATTGATGGGCTGCTGCTGAAGAGAAAATGCACCATTTTAAAAGCTTGGCCTCTCCAACATGGTGAAACCCCATCTCTACTAAAAATACAAAAATTAGCTGGGCGTTGTGGCACGTGCCTATAGTCCTAGCTACTCAGGAGGCTGAGGCGGGAGAATCACTTGAACCCAGGAGGCAGAGGTTGCAGTGACCCGAGATCACGCCAGCCTGGCAACAGAGCAAGACTACATCTCAAAAAAAAAAAAAAGGCTTGGCCTCTGACACAGTATTGTCTCCTAGGCAAAGTTCAGAAGAGTGTTTCCATTTATCCCTGTTTCATTCCTCATTTGTAACTCCATTTGGAATCTTTTCCTTCCTCACTACCTCACCTCATCCTATTCCACCTGTCTGGCTGGCTCCACAGTTACCTGCCATTTATTGCTATGGGGATTCTGTTATAAACAGCAATTTCCAGTTGTGGCTGAGTAAGGAGTTACAAGAAAGCCTTTCCTGGCTGCTATGGACCCAGGCATTTTCTTTCTTTTTTTTTTTTTAGAGACAGACTCTGGCTCTGTTGCCCAGGCTGAAGTGCAGTGGCACAATATGGGCTCACTGCAATCTCCACCTTCCAGATTCAAGCGATCCTCCCACCTTAGCCTTCTGAGTAGCTGAGATTATAGGCACCTGCCACCATGCCCAGCTAATTTTTGTATTTTTAGTGGAGACAGGATGTTGCCACGTTGGCCAGGCTGGTCTCAAATGCCTGACCTCAAGTGATCTGCCTGCCTTGGCCTCCCAAAGTGTTTGGATTACAGGCATGAGCCACTGTGCCCAGCTATCTAGGCATTTTCTTTTCTTTCTTTCTTTTTTTTTTTTTTTTAATGAGACGGAGTCTCTTTCTTTCACCTGGGCTGGAGTGCAATGGCATGGTCTCAGCTCACTGCAACTTCTGCCTCCCAGGTTCAAGTGATTCTCCTGCCTTAGCCTCCCAGGTAGCTGGGACTACAGGCGCCCGCCACTACGCTTGGCTAATTTTTGTATTTTTAGTAGAGACGGGGGTTTCACTATGTTGGCCAGGCTGGTCTCAAACTGCTGACCTTGTGATCTGCCTGCCTCAGCCTCCCAAACTGCTGGGATTACAGGTGTGAGCCACCACGCCCAGCCTAGCCAGACATTTTCTAACTAGAGACATAATGTAGAAAAACAGTCCCTTGTAGCCACAAAGGGGGGGAAAAAAGATTATTTTGGAAATACGGAACCTTTGAGATGTTATATACAGTTTATTAAATATAAACTTAGGCCAGGTGTAGTGGCTCACACCCTGCAATCTCAGCACTTTGGGAGGCTGAGGCAGGAGGATCGCTTAAACCCAGGAGTTCATGACCAGCCTGAGCAACATTAGGAGATCTTGTCTCTACAAAAACAAACCTAAAGAACCTATTATATATTTAACATGTGGAATCTACGAATAATTCTACCTTCTCCCTCTATCCCCAAACAATAGCTTTTTGAAGTCCTTTAAAACAAAAAACAAAAAGAGGGAAGGAAATAAATACTTGAAGGGTTTCACTTAGGGTATCTTTCTTAGATATTGTTAAGGCACAAAGAGTAATTGAATATCTTATTATCATTAGTCTAAGATCTGTTGCAAGCAGAAAAAATTAACTTTATTACCTGTCAACTGAGATATGACAATTGAAATTAATATTTAGAAAAATAAAAATGTTGGTTAAGAATTAAATACACGGACTAGAAATAAATATAATCTGGTGGCCCATGCCTGTAATCCCAGTACTTTGGGAGGCAGAAGAGGGGGGACTGCTTGAGCCTAGGAGTTTGAGACCAGCCTGGACAACATAGTGAGGCCTGTCTCTATAAAAAACTGAAAAATAGCCAAGTGTAGTGGTGCATGACTATTGTCCCAGCTACTAAGGAGGCTGAGGTGTAGGATCACCTGAGCCCAGGAGGCTGAGGCTGCAGTGAACCATCACTGCACCATTGAATTACCACCTGTGTGACAGGGTGAGACTCTGTCTCAAAAAAAAGAAAAAAAAATCATATATGTATATAATTTTATATAAAAATTGTATATATATATATATAGAGAGAGAGGGAGAGAGAGAGACACAGACAGGCAAGATCTTTTTTTTTTTTTTTTAGATGGAGACCAGCTCTGTCGCCCAGGCTGGAAGTGCAATGGCATAATCTTGGCTCACTGCAACCTCTGCTTCCTGGGTTCAAGCAATTCTCCTGGTCAGCACCCAAAGCAGCTGGGATTACAGGCACCTGCCACCACGTCTGGCTAATTTTTGTATTTTTAGTAGAGACGGGGTTTTGCCGTGTTGGGCAGGCTGATCTCGAACTCCTGACCTCAGGTGATCCACCCACCTCAGCCTCCCAAAGTGCTGGGATTACAGGCGTGAGCCACTGTGCCCAGCCATATATATAAGTATATATATCTATACATTTTTTTGAGATAGGGTCTCACTGTCACTGAGCCTGGAGGGCAGTGGCCCAATCTCAGCTCGCAGCAATCTCCACCTACAGGTTTCAAGCGTTTTTCCTGCCTCAGCCTGCTGAGTAGCTGAAGTCAAGACCTTTCTAAGCATGACAAAAAGGTAAGCCTTAAAAGGAAGAGTTGGATAAATATAACTACAATTAAAAATCTTCCACAAGGTAAGATACTATTAATCTAGTTAAAAGATAAACAATGGGGCCAGGCACGGTGGCTCACACCTGTAATCCCAGCACTTTGGGAGGCTGAGGCGGACAGATCATGAGGTCAGGAGATTCAGACCATCCTGGCTAACTCAGTGAAACCCCATCTCTACTAAAAATACCAAAAAAAAAAAAAAAAAAAATTAGCCGGGCGTGGTGGCGGGCGCCCGTAGTCCCAGCTACTCAGGAGGCTGAGGGAGGAGAGTGGCGTGAACCTGGGAGGAGGAGCTTGCAGTGAGCCGAGATTGCAGATCACGCCACTGCACTCCAGCCTGGGTGACAGAGCGAGACTCCGTCTCAAAAAAAAAAAAAAGATGAACAATGGAAAAGTATTTAAAACAGATAATATATACCATTTTAATATAGATAAATAAGAATAAGTAATAATTGAGAAAAAGCAAATCTGCATAAAAATAGCCAATTTTAAATAATAATTGAGAAAAAGCAAATCTGCATAAAAATAGCCAATTTTAAAATATAGAGATTTATAACTATATAAGGTATCTTGGAATACAAGTTTTCCAATCTTTTTATTATAAATAAATAGATTAATTAAAATAAATTAATTAAACGTAAGTATATATGTATTTGTTTATTTGAGATGGGGTTGTGCTATGTTGCCCAGCCTGGTCTTTGACTCCTGGGCTCAAGCAACCCTCCCACCTAAGCCTCCCAAGTAGGTGGGATAATAGGCATGAGCCACCACACCCAGATAGTTTTCTGATCTTTTTAGAGGGCCATTTGACAACTAGATCAAACAAGTCTGTCTTTTGTAATCATAAAAGTCAAAGAGAGGCTGTCATGGCCAGAATGATTCTCTTTAGGATATCTGCTTATTATTGTCCATCACCATCCAAATGACCAAGCCCCAAATGTGCCAGGAGCAACTTCATCTCAGGTATGGTGAAGTTATTGTAATTGTTTTGTTTAATTCTCTAGTCTCCAAAGAGATCATACCAAGTTATACATCTGATAGGCCAGTTCCTTAAACATTCAGGGTGAACAGTGTTATTTTAGAACTAAACTCATTCAGATGGGTCTACCAGGCTGGAGTTATACTGAAAAATAAGATAAACTATTCGTTTATTCAACACATCTTCTAGAGCAATACTCAACGTTCATGGTTGAGACAGTTGTTCTTGCTCTGTCCTTAACTTTTACTTAGAAAATTATGTCATCCACATTACAAAATATAGAAAGCAGCAGCTTGACTCTTTTTTTTTCCTTAGAGATGGAGTCTCACTGTATTGCCCAGGTTGGTCTTCAACACCGGGGCTCAAGTGATCCTTCGGCCTCACCCTCCCAAAGTTGTGGATTGACAGGTGTGAGCCACTGTGTCTGGCTGAAACCTTTTTAAAATTAACTTAGATTATTATTATTATTATTTTTTGAGATGGAATTTCACTCTTGTTGCCCAGGCTGGAGTGCAATGGCATGGTCTCAGCTCACCGCAACTTCTGCCTCCTGGGTTCAAGCAATTCTCCTGCCTCAGCCTCCCGAGTAGCGGGGATTACAGGCATGCACCACCATGCCGAGATAATTTTGTATTTTTAGTAAAGATGGGGTTTCTCCATGTCGGTCAGGCTAGTCTCAAACCCCTGACCGCAGGTAATCCGCCTGCCTCAGCTTCTCAAAGTGCTGGGATTACAGGTGTGAGCCACCACGCCTGGCCTATTTTTTTGTTTGTTTTTTTGAGATGGAGTCTTGGTCTGTTGCCCTGGCTGGAGTGCAGTGGTGTGACCTCCACGTACTGCAACCTCCACCTCCTGGGTTCAAGCGATTCTCCTGTCTCAGCCTCCCGAGTAGCTGGGGAGCACCACGGCCGGGTAATTTTTGTATTTTTAGTAGAGACAGGGTTTTGCCATGCTGGCGAAATCTGTCGAACCCGGGAGGTGCAGGCTGCAGTGAGCCAAGATCGCACCACTGCACTCCAGCCTGAGTGACAGAGTGAGACTCATCACACACACAAAAAAAGATTGATAAACAGTGCCTTCAAATGTGGTAACAGTGAGGACAGGAGTGGTGGCTCACGCCTGTAATCCCAGCACTTTGGGAGGCCGAGGTGGGTGGATCACCTGAAGTCAGGAGATGGAGACCAGCCTGGCCAACATGGTGAAACCCCATCTTTACTGAAAATATAAAAATTAGCAGGGGCTGGGCGCCGTGGCTTATGCTTGTGATCCCAGCACTTTGGGAGGCCGAGGCAGGTGGATCACAAGTTCAGGAGTTCAAGACCAGCCTGGCCAACATAGTGAAACCCCGTCTCTACTAAAAATACAAAAAATTAGCCAGGCGTGGTGGCAGGCACCTATAATCCCAGCTACTCAGGAGGCTGAGGCAGGAGAATTGCTTGAACCTGGGAGGTGGAAGTTGTGGTGAGCCAAGATCACAGCATTGCACTCCAGTCTGGGCAAGAAGAGTGAAACTCCGTGTCCAAACAAACAAACAAACATTAGCTGGGTGTGGTGGTGGTTGCCTGTAATCCCAGGTACTTGGGAGGCTGAGGTGGGAGAATCACTTGAATCCAGGAGGTGGAGGTTGCAGTGAGCCAATATTATTATGTCACTGCACTCCAGCCTGGGCAACACAATGAGACTCCGTCTAAAAAAAATAAATAAAATTATAAATACAAATGTTAGCTGGGTGTAGTGGTGGGCACCTGTAATCCCAACTACTTGGGAGGCTGAGGCAAAATAATCTGTTGCACCCGGGAAGCAGAGGTTCCAGTGAGCCAAGATCGCACCACTGCACTCCAGCCTGGGTGACAGAGTGAGACTGAGTCTCAAAAAAAAAAGTTTGATAAACAGTACCTTCAAATGTGGTAACAGTGAGGATGGGAACAATGGCCCATGCATGTAATACCAGCACTTTGGGAGGTGGGTTGATCACCTGAGGTCAGGAGTTCAAGACCAGCCTGGCCAACAACATAGTGAAAACCCATCTCTACTAAAAATATAAAAATTAGCTGGGTGTGGTGGCAGGTGCCTGTAATCTCAGCTACTGGGGAGGCTAAGGCAGGAGAATTACTTGAATCAGGAAGGCAGAGGTTGCAGTGAGCTGAGACTGTACCATTGCCCTCCAGCCTGGGCAACAAGAGCAAAACTCTGTCTCAAAAAAAAGAAAAAAAGAAAAAAAGAAAAAAAATTGTTGTAACAGTGGTTTTACATTGTTAAAATGAATGTTTATTATTTCAATTAAGCTTCTCACCAAGAAGCTTAGGTACTTAAATTATTTACAACTTATCACCTGGTGAGTTTTCCTCTTGGCCCTAGCTGCCAGAAAACTTAAACTCAGCTGAGTGACTGATGGTAGTAAATACTGTACCTACTAACAGTGCTAATTTTCTGCCGCTTTTAAATTGACTATACTATTTTATATTTAATACCATAAACTTAAATTATTTTGAGAATAGGCCTTAAATTCTTTTTGAGAAACAGGGAAGTTATGTAAAATAAACATGGGGTTAAGAATTAAATACAGCGCCGGCCGGGCGCGGTGGCTCACGCTTGTAATCCCAGCACTTTGGGAGGCCGAGGTGGGCGGATCACAAGGTCAGGAGATCGAGACCATGGTGAAACCCCATCTCTACTAAAAATACAAAAAATTAGCCGGGCGTGGTGGCGGGCGCCTGTAGTCCCAGCTACTCGGAGAGGCTGAGGCAGGAGAATGGCGTGAGCCCGGGAGGCGGAGGTTGCAGTGAGCCGAGATCGCGCCACTGCACTCCAGCCTGGGCGACAGAGCAAGACTACGTCTCAAAAAAAAAAAAAAAAAAAAAAAAGAAATAAATATAATCTGGTGGCTCACACACCTGTAATCCCAGCACTTTGGGAGGCTGAGGTGGGAGGATCACTTGAGCCTAGGCGTTCAAGGAGAGCCTGGGTATCATAGGGAGACCCTGTCTTTATGAGAAAAATACATAAATCAATAAATATTTAAAAACGTGTTTCTTGCCCTCCATTCGTCACTGCCTTAACACCGGATACCAATAACATCAACTTGCTAGAATGTTACTCACTACTCTACTGACTCAGCCTCAGAGTTGACTTTATCACCTTCTCTTACTTGAGGAGGCTTTGAGTCCTGTGGGACCTGGACTGAAAGCCCTCGAGGGAGCTGTTACCACAGGAACCCTTCAGGTTTGCCACTATTAATCACCCATTTTCCTTTACATAAGGGACAAGGGAAAGAAGATGGCTTCAGCCATAAGTTGGTTCATCATCAATGAAAGTAATAGGCAAAACATCTGAATATGGAAAGTAGAATGACATTGCCATTTTGGGAATAGTTTCTCATAGTCAGGATTCACTGTTTTCTTTTTTTTGAGACAGAGTCTCGCTCTGTCACACAGGCTGGAGTGCAGTGGCGCGATCTCAGCTCACTGCAATGTTGGCCTCCTGGTTCAAGTGATTCTCCTGCCTCAGCCTCCTGAGTAGATGGGACTACAGGCATGTGCCACCCCCCGCTAATTTTCTGTATTTTTTGTAGAGACAGGATTTCACCATGTTGGCCAGGCTGGCCTTGAACTCCTGACCTGAGGTAGTCCACCTGCCTTGGCCTCCCAAAGTGCTGGGATTACAGGCATGAGCCACTGCGCTTGGCCATGGATTCACTGTTTTATCTAGAGGACTTTGAAAATTCTCAGGGTAGGGGAAAGCACGTTTTAGATAAAGATATATTAAACTCAACCAAATCTACTGGTAGAGTGACAGCCAGTTGTTGTAACCACGGTGTCATATAGTTTCAAAATTATAATCAAACAGTTTAGTTCCATTAAGAACATAATTTTATCTACATACCTTCAGTTCATTCATGGAATTGTGTTCTTCAAAATGTTTCTTTTTTCTCTCAATATATTGATCAATGGACTCCATTTCCTTAAAATGAGCTTCATGAAGCTTCTTAAAGTCTAGAATGTTCCCCCAATATAAAAATTAATAACAAAACAAAATCCATTTATTTATCTTCTCTGTGTTTTGCTGTTAACACTTATTCTCTTCTTTGTATCCCTGACATTCAACTTCAATATAATTTTTGCTAAAACATTAATTTCAAAATACTTAGTTTTTGGAAACTCAGGGGCAAAGCACATTCATCTTATAAGCTATCAAACATTCACCATCTCCCCATTGACAAATTTCACTAAATTGACATCTTGGTTTAATCTAGAGGATGAGAGTAGATTTATCTTCTCCCCTACCAATTAGTCACAAGTGATCTTTATTTAGTCATGAATTTGATATTTTATAATGCTGTATGTCAAGGACTGACAAATTTATTCTATAAAGGGCTAGATAAAAGTATTTAAGGCTTGGCCGGGCATGGTGGCTCACATCTGTAATCCTAGCACTTTGGGAGGCCAAAGCAGTCAGATCACCTGAGGTCAGGAGTTCGAGACCAGCCTGACCAACATGGAGAAACCCCGTCTCTACTAAAAATACAAAAATTAGCCAGGTGTGGTGGCACACACCTGTAATCCCAGCTACTCGGGACACTGAGGCAGGAGAATCGCTTGAACCCAGGAGGTGGAGGTTGCAGTGAGCCTAGATTGCACCATTGCACTCCAGCCTGGGCAACAAGAGCAAAACTTCGTCTCAAAAAAAAAAAAAAAAAAAAAAGTATTTTAGGCTTTATGGCCACATATGGTATGGTCTCTGTCTCATATTCTTCTTGTTTTTATGTTATTTATTTATTTTTTTTGAGATGGAGTCTTGCTCTATTGCCCAGGCTACAGTGCAATGGCATGATCTTGGCTCACTGCAACCTCCGCCTCCCAGGTTCAAGCGATTCTCCTGCCTCAGCTTCCCAAGTAGCTGGGGTTAAAGGCACTTGCCACCACACCCGGCTAATGTTTGTATTTTCAGTAGAGACGGGGTTTCACCATGCTGGCCAGGCTGTTCTCAAACTCCCAACTTCAGGTGATCCAGCCCCCTGGGCCTCCCAAAGTGCTGGGATTACAGGTGTGAGAACTGCGCCTGGCCATTCTTCTTGTTTTTAAATTCTTTAAAAAATGTAAAAACCATTCTTAGCTCAAAGGATACAAGACAGGCCAAGACAGGCAGCAGTTTGCTGACCCCAAATGTATCCTATTCTGATTAAGTATATGAGCATTTATTGAATTTTGAATATATGATAAGCAGCATTGTAACTACTATAAATATAATAATCAACATTCTATGTGCCAAGCAATGTTCCAACAATATAAGATAGAGAAGAAGAATTACATGTCCCAAAACAGAATAATTTAGACTTTCATTAGAAGGTAGGCATTGTACCAAGTAGTTCGTACATTCATTCATCAGTTGTTTATTGAATCCTTGCTGCATGCTATTTGCCGTAATAGGGAAGCAGTAGTGGAAAAAGTATTCTCAACTTACGTATCTATCAACCTGATGAAATAGGTACTATAGGTCAAGCAGGGTGGCTGATGCCTGGAATCTCAGCACTTTGGGAGGCCGAGGCAGGCAGATCACGAGGTCAAGAGATCGAGACCATGCTGGCCAAGATGGTGAAACCCCATCTCTTCTGAAAATACAAAAATCAGCTGGGCGTGGTGGAGCACACCTGTAGTCCCAGCTACTAGGGAGGCTCAGTCAGGAGAATCGCTTGAACCTGGGAGGCGGAGGGAGCAGTGAGCCAAGCTCACGCTACTGCACTCTAGCCTGGGCGACAGAGCAAGACTCTGTCTCAAAAAAAAAAAAAAAAAAAAAAAAAAAAAAGAAATAGGTACTATAGTATAACTATTTCCACTTTGCACTGAGGAAGTGAGTTTATTGAGGATGAGTAAGTTCCCCAAGATCTCAAACCTAAAAGACGAGAGAACTAGAATGTAAACTGGTTCCAGCCTCTATGCTTTTAGCTGTTCCAGTCCAACATCAGTCCGAAGTGGGGCAACAATTACCTATTATGGCTTTGTCTACAAAACTTACTTGGAGTAGTGATTGCAGTTCTTTTATTTTTTCCAGGTTTGGATGACTCATCTGTGTAGAGAGATTTCTTTCTTTCTGAAGGTACCTTTGAATCTCTGTTACCTAAATCCAAAGACACAGAAATAATGAAGGATTTCAAAAAAGTTCTCATTAAGAAATATGTGGCCGGGCACGGTAGCTCACGCCTGTAATCCCAGCACTTTGGGAGGCCAAGGCTGGTGGATCACGAGGTCAGGAGATGGAGACCATCCTGGCTAACACAGTGAAACCCCATCTCTACTAAAAATACAAAAAGTTAGCCAGGCATGGTGGCGGGTGCATGTAGTCCCAGCTACTTGGGAGGTTGAGGCAGGAGAATGACGTGAACCTGGGAGACGGAACTTGCAGTGAGCCGAGATCGCGCCACTGCACTCCAGCCTGGGCAACAGAGTAAGACTCCATCTCTAAAAAAAAAATAATGTGTAAGTTAACAGAGCATTTTCACATGGTGGGCTCTGTCAAGATGGTGGTAGAAACAGCACATAAGGAGCACAAAGAATTAGTTACAGCATTCCTACGATTACAGGTCATATGCTTCAAGTAGGCATTCAGAAATTTTCTGACGCCTATGGAGAAGTTATATAAACATATCAAAAAGTTGGCCAGGCGCCGTGGTGGCTCCCACCTGTAATCCCAGCACTTTGGGAGGCCGAGGCAGGTGGATCATGAGTTCAAGAGATTGAGACCATCCTGGCCAACATGGTGAAACCCTGTCTCTACTAAAAATACAAAAATTAGCTGGGCGTGGTGGGGCGCGCCTGTAATCCCAGCTACTCAGGAGGCTGAGGCAGGAGAATCGCTTGAACCCAGGAGGTGGAGGTTGCAGTGAGCTGAGATTGTGCCACTGCAGTCCAGCCTGGCAACAAAGTGAGACTCTGTCTCAAAAAAAATAAATAAATACATAAAATAAAAATACAGAAAGTTGGCCAGGTACAGTGGCTCATGCCTGTAATCCCAGCACTTTGGGAGGCTGAGGTGGGTGGATGGCTTGAGCCCAGGAGTTTGAGATGAGCCTGGGCAACACAGAAAGACTCTGTCTCTATTTTCTTTTCTGAGATGGAGTCTTGCTCTGTCACCCAGGCTGGAGTGCAGTGGCGTGATCTCGGCTCACTGCAAGCTCCACCTCCCGGGTTCAAGCCATTCTCCTGCCTCAGCCTCCCGAGTAGCTGGGACTATAGGCGCCTGCCGCCACACCTGGCTAATTGTTTCGTATTTTTAGTAGAGACAGGGTTTCACCGTGTTAGCCAGGATGGTCTCCACTTCCTGACCTCGTGATCTGCCCACCTCGACCTCCCAAAGTGCTGGGATTACAGGAGCGAGCCACCGCGCCCTGCCCTGACCCTGTCTCTATTATTAAAAAATTATTTAATATAAATTAAATTTAAACATATATATATCAGTTAAAAAATTTTTTCAGTTTTTATTATGAACGTAATATTGTTACAACTAAAGTGATAAAAGTCACGTAATCCAATCAGCCAAAGAAAACACCATTGTCTGGCATATTTCCTCTGGTCCTCTGCTTCTTACACTTATTTTGGTTGTGGTGATTTGTTTGTTTTGAGATGGACTCACACTGTCACCCAGGATGGAGTGCAGTGGCGCGATCTTGGCTCACTGCAACCTCCGCCTCCGGGGTTCAAGAGATTCTCCTGCCTCAGCCTCCTGAGTAGCTGGGATTACAAGTGTAAGCCACCACACCCAGCTACTTTTTATATTTTTAGTAGACACAGGGTTTTGTCATGTTACCCAGGCTGGTCTCGATCCTGACCTCAGGTGATCCACCCACCTTGGCCTCCCAAAGTGTGAGGATTACAAGTGTGAGCCACTGCGCCTAGCCTGTTTGCTTCTGTTAAGAGACAAGGTCTCAGTATGTTGCCCAGCTGGCCTCAAACTCCAGGGCACAAGTGATACTTCTGCTTCAGCCTCCTGAGTAGCTAGGACTACAGGCATGTGCCACTGTAGCCAGCTTATTATTATCTTTTTTAACTTTAGTTGAAATTATGGTATATATTAGGTTAGGTATTTTTTCCCACTTACCATAATCATTTTCCAAATTCTGTCGTTTCTTTATTTTTTTGACCTTAATGGAATTTATCAGGTAAGGATGGAAAAGAACCATTCCAGGCAGAGGGAACAATAGTGATATATAAAGCTGTAGTACAGTGGAAATAATGACATTCAGAGAAATTGAGGTAGGCTGAAATTGCTGAAGTGTAGGGTGCATAAGAGGGAGTGGAGGACATTGAGAATAGGACAGGTAGCGGGTTAAACCATAAAGGGCCCCGTATAATATGCTATAGAGCTATGAGTCTAATCTTACAAATATAAGAAAGCCTCAATGTTACATCTTTTTCAACTTCAGGCAATCTATTTTAAAAATATGCAATGAGCTTTCATCTCTTTTTAATTATTTTTTTCTTTTCTTTCAACCACTAATTTACAAGCAAGTGGGTTTCCAAGAAATACCATTTCTAAAGTTCTCATCCTTAAGTTTCCCCAATGTATCTATCCGTAAAACAAGGCAAAAGAATATTCTGTCAGAGTTGGAATGGTCGCAGGGGCTTCTGCTTAGACTTTGGCTATAAAACCAGAAGGTGAAAGTTTCATGAGAAACAGGATATTTGGCAGGGCTCAGTGGCTCATGCCTGTAATCCTGGCACTTTGGGAGGCCAAAGTGGGCAGATCACCTGAGATTAGGAGTTTGAGATCAGTCTGGCCAACATGACGAAACCCTGTCTCTACTGAGAAAACAAAAACTACCCAGGCATGGTGGTGCACACCTGTAATCCCAGCTACTTGGGAGGCTGAGGCAGTAGAATTGCTTGAGACTGGGAGGCAAAGGTTGCAGTGAGCTGAGATCCTGTCACTGTACTCCTGCCTGGGCAACAGAGAGAGACTCTGTCTCAAAACAAAACAAAACAAACAAAGAAAGGATATTTATGCAGAGTAACTCTCCACAGGATACTTACTAATTCCAAGTGGCAAAAGAGTAACTTCACAAAGGAACAACCTAGCAGACACCACCATAACCAACTGATGGAAGTTAACATGACTAGCCATAGGAAAAACCAGCACTTGTGCCTCCTAGGGTGCTTACTGAGGAAGCAACAGCATTGCTCTGTGGGATTCCTGCCAATAGCCCATAGTCTAATTCTAAACATGAGAACATATTAGACAAACCAACTTAGAGGACAAAAAACTGGCCTGTATTAAAAAATGTTGGCTGGGCATGGTGGCTCACACCTGTAATCCCGCACTTTAGGAGGCTGAAGTGGGCAGATTACTTGAGCTCAGGAGTTTGAGACCAGCCTGGGCAACATGGTGAAACCCCGTTTCTACTAAAAATACAAAAATTAGCCGGGCATGGTGGTGCATGCCTGTAGTCCCAGCTACTCAGGAGGCTGAGGCTGCAGTCAAGACCCTGTCTCAAAAATAAATAAATAAATAAATAAATAAATAAATAAATAAATAAATAAATAAATAAATAAAAATTACCTGGGAGACTTGTTAAAAACTGAAGTTTCCCAAGCCCATCTCAGACCCAAGGAATCCTGTAATTTTCTAGATTCAGTATGGCACTCAAAGTTTTAGGGAAAATGAGAAGGCTCAGGATTAGAAATTCCAGATTTAACTGCTTGGTGGATACTGGAATGAATTATCCTCTCCCAATCTCTCTAACTTCTCCTCTGGCAAGGCTCAGGGCCCTAGCAGATTTGCCCAGGTGAAACTAATACTGAGATATTTTATTTTCATTTATTTATTATTATTATTTTTTATTTTTTAGGAGCAGAGGTTTAGTAGGCAAAAGAAAGCAAAAGGAAGGCCAGGTGCAGTGGCTCACGCCTGTAATCTCAGCACTTTGGGAGGCTGAGGCTGGAGAATCGCTTGAACCCAGGAGGCGGAGGTTGTAGTGAGCCAAGATCGTACCATTGCACTCCAGCCTGGGCGACAGAGCAAGACTCTGTCTAAAAAAAAAAAAAAAAAGAAATTCTATAACATGGTGCTATGGGTTGAATTGTGGCCCCCTAAAAGATATGCTGAAGTCCTAACCACTGGTACCTGTCATATGACCTTATTTAGATATAGGAATTTTTTTTCAGATGTATTAAGGTTAAAATGACATCATTTGGATGTTCTTTTAATTTTTTGAGATAGGGTCTCACTCTGTCCATGCTGGGGTGAAGTGGTATGAAGATGGCCCACTGCAGCCTTAACCTCCTGGGTTCAAGCGACCCTTTCACCTCAGCCTCCTGAGTAGCTGGGACCATTGGTGTGCACCATCATGGCTGGCTGATTCTTTTGACTTTTTGTAGAGACAGGGTCTCGCCATGTTGCCAAGGCTGGTTCTGAACTCCTAGGCTCAAGCAATCCTCCTGACTTGGCTTCCTAAAGTAATGGGATTATAGGCACCAGCCACTATGCTTGGCCTATTTGGGTGGATCCTAATCCAATATGACTGGTGTCCTACGAAGAAGACAGAGAGAGAATGTAATGAGCTGTCAGAGCCAGAGACTGATATGATGCAGCTGCAAGCCAAGGAACACTAGGCGTCTACAGCCATCGCAAAGTAGTCAGAGGCAAGGAAGGATTCCACCCAGAGTCTCAGAGAAGCATGGTCCTGCTGACACATTGTTTTTGAACTTCCAGCCTCTAGAACTATGAAAGAGTAAATTTCTGTTGTTCTAAGCTGCCCAGTTTGTGGTGCTTTGTCACGACAGTCCTAGGAAACTAATGTACTTGGCTACTTCTAGCAATTTTGGTTTTTAAAGTTACTTGACATACCATTTATTCCACGTTTACCTGAGGAAACAGCATTCTCAGCTCCTTGGCGCTCATCTGGTGGAGAAGGAACTTTTGCAGTAGCTCTGAGATCCTGGCTTTCCTGCTTTTCATGATTCTGGAATTCAGTGGGATTACTTATTTTTATCTCTGAACGATTCTGCTACAAATTTAAAAAGGAAATAAAAGATTTCGATGACAAATAAGAAGTAATTGCTGCCTTCCAAAGATAAGCACCAAAGTGAGGGGGAAAAGGGGTTAAAGGAAGAAAAGTAGGAGAATGAGATTTTTGGTGGCAGATTTGGTTCTCTGCCTTATCAAGTGTCATGAGAATGTAAATTTGAGAACAGGAGATACTAGGGCACATTAAGAGGAAAATAGAAATGGCAAGATTAGCTCTCCTAGCAAGGACAAATGAAGAAACCTAGATAGTCTATTGAGCAAGTGACTATATTGAGGCAGAAATTTAAATAATAAGTACTGCATTTATTCACTCCAAGAAAAGTAAAAACTAAGGCCCAGAATGTGGCAAGGCAAGAGTTAAAAAGAAAAGAACAAGTTTTCCTCTGCCTAGCGGCTCACTTTGAAGACAGTTAGAAGATAACGCTGTCCAAATAGCCAAGGCCAAAGGAATAAGCTCCAGACACCACCCTCCCCCCGACCCCTGGTTCCAGAGCAAAGTTGAAAGAAAAAAAAAAGAGAAAGACAAGTCCTTTTACTGTTACTTTTTTCCCGGGCTCCTTAAGCATGATTATGTTTTACAAATGTCTGTATTTAGCCAGTTCTTGTTTTTCTTTTAATGCAGGTACAAAGCCACTGGCTAAGTCACAAGTTATGTTATGCTATAGATTATGTAACCTGTTACTGTATGATTAATTGCTTTTATTTTGCTTCTGTAAAGCCACTTATAAAAACCCGCTCAGTCTTTGTTCAAGGCTCAGCTTTTAGATGTGAATCTTCTGAGCCGGTGCGTGCCTAAAATAAACAAATCCTCCTGTACTCCGTATTAGTCTCTCCGTTCCTCAGTTTACTGTAACAATATGAACATAGAAAAGAAAATTAAGACTGTGTTTCAGGACTGGGCATGGTGGCTCACACCTGTAATCCCAGCACTTTGGGAGGCCAAGGTGGGTAGAGCACCAGAGGTCAGGAGTTCAAGATTAGCCCAGCCAACATGGTGAAATCTCGTCTCTACTAAAAATACAAAAATTAGCTGGGCGTGGTGGTGGTCACCTGTAATCTCAGCTACTCAGGAGGCAGAGGCAGGAGAATTGCTTGAACCTGAGAGGTGGAGGTTGCAGTAAGCTGAGATGGTGCCATTGCACTCCATACTGGGCAACAAGAGTGAAACTCTGTCTCAAAAAAAAAAAAAAAAAAAGACTGTGTTTTATAAAAATTACATTTGAATGAAAGGATAAGATAAAAGAATAAAACTAGAGTCTACTGAAAGCAAGCGAGGGAAGCCCCTTGCTAATCATGTGATCACACTGCTGAAAGACTAAGTACAGGGTGATCACCAGGCCAGGGACAAGGTAGGAAGGAGAATTTAAACAAATGAAAAAACAACAAAAAGCACATTTAGTGCTTGTTTCTCTTTCCTTCCTACTACACCTCACTTAAGTGAACACTCAATGAATGTTCCTATTTATACAACAAATATTTAATGTGAGCTTAATACTTAAAAAGTGCTTCCTGAGGCCCAAGCCCTGGGATGCAGTGATGAGCAGCTGGACTCGGGTCTGGACTTTCATGGAGCTTACAGCACCCAGTAAGCTTACAAACACATGACATCACATGGGAATTTAAAAAGAAAGCTCCCTAAAAGTATGCCAATTTTGGCATAGGTGGTATATTTTCAGTTTGTATATTTCCATTCACCTGTGAGTCAGGGTCCACACGGACAGTTTTGCACCTTCTCCTTGTTTTGGTGACATGGCCAATTGGCTCTCTCTCAGCTTGTTCCTGATTGCTGATCTGTATCTCAGTCTCACCACAAGAGGATGCAGAAGTTTGCCTTTCATCCTGAAAAGAGAGGTATTAATCTGCCATGTGCTATGTCTAGTTATAATGCTCAGGAAGAATCAGAATTTAGACAGAATAAAAAAACATATTACATATGCAAAAGAAAAAATTTAAAACTCTCTAGCGGTAAATTGTAGGCAAAGACAAGAATTATACAGTATTTAGACCAGGCACAGTGGTTCAGGCCTATAATCCCAAGCACTTTGGGAGACCGAGGCGAGTGGATCACCTGAGGTCAGCTTGAGACCAGCCTGGCTGACATAGTGAAACTCCATCTCTACTAAAAATAGAAAATTACCCAGGCATGGTGGTGCATGCCTGTAATCCCAGCTACTTGGGAGGCTGAGGCAGGATAATCACTTGAACCAGGAAGGGGAGGTTACAGTGAGCCAAGATGGCGCCATTGCACTCCAGCCTGGGCAACAAGAGCGAAACTCTGTCTCAAAAACAAACAAACCCTTATAGAGTATTTAAAAAGAAATAATCACACTTAGCAACCCAAACTAATAAATTAGGGTAGGAAAGCATTCAAAGTTATTTTAGTGTGAATAAATACAGAAATTGGGCCAGGTGCAGTGGTTCACACCTGTAATCCCAGCACTTTGGGAAGCTGAGGCAGGTGGATCACTCGAGCCGAGGACTTTGAGACCAGCCTGGGCAACATGGCAAAACCCCATCTCTACTTAAAATTATAAAAAATTTATTAAGCCAGGCACAGTGGCTCACACCTGTAACCCCAGCATTCTGGGAGGCCGAGGCTGGTGGATCACCTGAGGTGAGGAGTTCGAGACCAGCCTGGCCAACACGGTGAAACCCTGTCTCTACTAAAAATACAAAAATTAGCCAGGCGTGGTGGCATGTGCCTGTAATCCCAGTTACTCACGAGGCTAAGCCAGGAGTTATATTTTGTATTATCTTCATTTCCTTTAGGGTCATATTTTCTTTCTTTCTTTCTTTTTTAGAGACAAGGTCTTGCTCTGTTGCCTAGGCTGGATTATAGCGGCTTGATCTAAGTTCACTGCAGCCTCAATTTCCCAAGCTCAACTGACCCTCCCGCCTCAGCCTCCCAATCAGCTGGGTCCACAGGTATGTGTTACCACACCTAGGTAATTGTTTTAATTTTGTAGAAATGGGGTCTCACTATGTTGCCCAGGCTGGTTGTAAACTCCTAGGCTGAAGTCATCCGCCTGCCTTGGCCTTGCGAAATGTTGGGATTACACATGTGAGCCTTTGTGCCCAGTCCATTTTCTTTTTTTTGAGACGGAGTCTCACTCTGTTGCCCAGGCTGGAGTGCAGTGGCGTGGTCTTGGCTCACTGCAAGCTCCACCTCCTGGGTTCACGCCATTCTCCTGCCTCAGCCTCTTGAGTAGCTGGGACTACAGGCGCCCGCCACCACACCTGGCTAATTTTTTGCATTTTTAGTAGAGATGGGGTTTCGCCGTGTTAGCCAGGATGGTCTCGATCTGTTGACCTCGTGATCCACCCATCTCAGCCTCCCGAAGTGCTGGGATTACAGGCGTGAGCCACCGCGCCCGGCCATGTCTATTCATATTTCATAGCAAATCAGGAAAAACCTCATTAGGAGCTTGAGTGTGCAGGAAATGTGTGTTATTTGGCAGGATTCCTTGGGTAGGGAGGAGGCCATTATGCTGGTGGTTCCTTGAATGTCCAAAGGCAGGAGCCTTTGTTTGATAACTATTTAATTTCCTTAATGAGAAATCTTCCAATATTTTAGAGGGTAGGAGATATCTGGTAGACTGATTACAGACCAGATGTCTATTTCACTATTATGGCCACAGGCCATCCCTTGATAGTCTATTTATTTGGCTTGGGGTTTAGTGAGGTCTATCATCAGTATTTTTTTGAGAGCAAGACTCCATCTCAAAAAAAAAAAAAAAAAAAAAAAAGAATAAAAGGCCTTAACCAGAGGTGAAATATTACAGAAGCAGAATAGTTCCAAGTGATGTAAGGTCCAGGATATGCCCAGAGAAGTAGATGGCTGATCAAGAGCAAAAACAAAGATCACTAGCATTAAGGGACAAGGAGGCCACAGTAGTAAGAAGAGACATCCAGATGGACCTTTGAACTTGTCCAAAATAAGATGAGGACATGAGGAAATGATGACAATGAGACAGAGAACACTAGAGAGTAACTAGGAGCTCAGCAGATGGGAGATTAAAATAGGTAAGCATATGCGGTGGCTCACCCCTGGAATCCCAGCACTTTGGGAGGCCGAGGTGGGAGGATCACCTGAGGTTGGGAGTTTGAGACCAGCCTGACAAACATGGTGAAACCCCGTTTCTACTAAAAATACACAATTATCCGGGTGTGGTGGCACATGCCTGTAATCTCAGCTACTTGGGAGGCTGAGGCAGGAGAATCGCTTTAACTCAGGAGGTGGAGGTTGCGGTGAGCCGAGATCGTGTCATTGCACTCCAGCCTGGGCAGCAAGAGTGAAACTCAGAAAAAAAAAAAAAAAAAAAAAGAAAGAAAAAAATAGGTGATCATAAATTTCAAAGGAGCAGAGATTTTTTTTTCCCTTTATCTTTGGCCTTTTCAAGATGAGCTAAAAAAGAAGCAGGGGTTTTTACATGAGAATAGAAAAATGTGATCTGGATCCCACTTTCCAACTCCCTGACAGTCATGGAGAAGAAAGTAAAAGAGGAGAAACTGGCAGAGCATCTGTAATCCCAGCACTTTGGGAGGCAGAGGTAGGCAAACTACTTGAGCCGAGGAGTTTGAGACCAGCCCAGGCAATATTGTGAAACCTCGTCTCTACTAAAAATACAAAAAATAGCCAGGAATGGTGATACACAGCTGTAGTCCCAGCTACTCAGGGGAGCGAGGCAAGAGCATCGCTTGAGCCTGGGAGGTCCAGGCTGCAGTGAGCCCTGATTGCACCATTGCACTCCAGCCTGGGTTAGAGTGAGACCCTGTCTCAAAAAAAAAGTAAGAGAAACTGTTTCCATGTATTAGGTTGGTGCGAAAGTAAGTGCGGTGTTTTTTTTTCTTTTTTCGGAGACAGAGTCTCATTCTGTTGCCTAGGCTGGAATGCAGCGGCGTAATCTTGGCTCACTGCAACATCTGAATCCCAGGTTCAAATAATTCTCCTGGCTCATCCTCTCAAGTAGCTGGGAGTACAGCTGTGTGCATCCATGCTTGGCTAATTTTTGTATTTTTAGTAGAGACAGTGTTTTGCCATGTTAGCCAGACTGGTCTTGAACTCCTGACCTCAGGTGATCCACCCACCTTGGACTTCCGAAGTGCTGGTATTACAGACGTGAGCCACCATGCCCGGCTTGGTTTTTGTCATTTTTTTTTGAGATGGAGTCTTGCTTTGTCGCCCAGGCTGGAGTGCAGTGGCATGATCTCGGCTCACTGCAAGCTCCGCCTCCTGGGTTCAAGCCATTCTCCTGCCTCAGCCTCCTGAGTAGCTGGGACAACAGGCGCCCACCACCACGCCTGGTTAATTTTTTGTATTTTTAGTAGAGACGGGGTTTCACCATGTTAGCCAGGATGGTCTTGATCTCTTGACTTCATGATTCACCTGCCTCAGCCTCCCAAAGTGCTGGGATTACAGGTGTGAGCCACCGCGCCTGGCCTGGTTTTTGTCAATTTTTAAAGTAATGACAAAAACCACAATTACATTTGCACCAACCTAGAAGCAGTACCTTTGAGTTACACATGTTGCTGGAATATAAAGAGACAATTTTTTGTTGTTTTTTTTTTTTTTTGAGATGGAGTCTCATTCTGTCTCCCAGGGTGGAGTGCAATGGTTTGGTCTCTGCTCACTACATCTGCCTCATGGATTCAAGTGATTCTCCTGCCTCAGCCTCCTGAGTAGCTGGGACTACAGGTGTGCGCCACCATGCCCAGCTAATTTTTGTATTTTAGTAGAGATGGGGTTTCACCATGTTGCCCAGGCTGGTCTCAAACTCCTAACCTCAAGTGATCCACCCGTCTCAGCTTACCAAAGTGCTGGGATTACAGGTGTGAGCCACTGCACCTGGCCTATAATTTTAATTTCAAATGGCACTACAATCATGTATCTATAACCATAAAAAAGAAATTCATTGATATAGAAACTTTTAAAGCTAGAATTCAAAAATAGTTCTTGTCTATTTTCAGTTAATTAAAGCCTGGAATCAAAAATAAATTTGACGCCAGGTGTGGTGGCTCACACCTGTAATCCCAGCACTTTGGGAGGCTGAAGCAGGTAGATCAACTGAGGTCAGGAGTTTGAGACCAGCCTGACCAACATGGTGAAAACCCCATCTCTACTAAATATACAAAAAAAAAGGGCCGGGCACAGTGGCTCACCCCTGTAATCCCAGCACTTTGGGAGGCCAAGGTGGGGGGATCACCCGAGGTCGGGAGTTTGAGACCAGCCTGACCAACATGGAGAAACCCTGTCTCTACTAAAAATACAAAATTAGCCAGGCCTGGTGGTGCATGCCTGTAATCCCAGCTACTCAGGAGGCTGAGGCAGGAGAATTGCTTGACCCCAGGAGATGGAGGTTGCAGCAAGCTGAGAACACACCACTGCACTCCAGCCTGGATGACAGCAAGATTCTGTCTCAACAACTACAACAACAAAAAGAATAAAACAATCTTGGCTCTAATGGAGCACTCATTCATCCGTTTAGGAGTCATGCCTTATCAAAAATCTTTGATGTGGGTCTGAAGCAGCCATGACAACTCCCATCAGCCATCAGCAGTGTTTTATAGCTTACAAGTCACTTTCACAATCCTTACTTCATGTGATGCTCACAACACTCAGTTCAGCAGAACAGATATTATTTCCATTTTAAAGAAGAGGAGTTTGAGTTTTCTAATGTTGCAGAGAAATAAATGAGAGCTGGTACTTGACCAAGGTGTTTCTGATTTCAAATCCAGTTCCCTCTCTACTCAAATCATGCCATCTCTCATAATATTTGGCAACTAGTACTCAGCCTTTGTATTTGTGTAAAAACATGTTATTCAACAGATTACTTGGCGCAAAACAGTTTCACCATTCACAACAGCAGATAGTTAATCTGAAAGGATTCAGTCCTTGGCACTATTACCAATAATGATCTCTTTTTCAATAAACAGCATTTTTTTTTTTTTTTTTTTTTTTTTTTAGAACGGAGTCTTGCTCTGTTACCCAGGCTGGAGTACAGTGGCACGATCCTGGCTCACTGCAACCTCCGCCTCCCGGGTTCAAGCAATTCTTCCTGTCTCAGCCTCCTGAGTAGCTGGGATTACAGGCTCCCGCCACGATGTCTGGCTAATTTTTGTATTTTTAGTAGAGACGGGGTTTCACCATGTTGGCCAGGCTAGACTCGAACTCCTGGACTCAAGTGATCCACCTGCCTCTGCCTACCAAAGTGCTAGGATTATAGGCGTGAGCCACCACACCCGGCCAACAGCATGTCTTAAATCAGCACTAGCTGTGTGTTAATTGACCATTAACCAAATATTCTTTTGCTAGCTAACAGGTAAACATGAAAAACATTACTCACCTGATTCTCATTTCCTTTTCTTGCCTCATGTTTAATGTGGCCTTTCAAGGCTTTTAACAACTTGTCTGCCTGCAAGAGAGACCTTATTATTAGAGCCAAAAGTCAAATAAACAAGGAAGATATCTTGAACATTTTTTGCTGTTCTTGTATTTATTAAATGTACTCTGGTCAGACCATAGGACTAGAACCATTACTTAGAAAGAATGGGTCTCTGCTCTAAGGAATTTCACATCTGAGTGGGAAAGTTAGACAAGGAAAGAGGCAATTGCAATACAGTGGGGTAAATGCCCATGCTAGGAGGCTCAGGCTGTCATAAGAACATAGGTAAGCATGGCCATCAAAGCTGGGACTGCCAGGTTACACTTCAGCAAGTATCTGCACAGGGCAGTTCTCAGATAAAGATGTGATGTCTCTAATTGCTGAGATCTGAAGGATGAAAAGGAGAGAACGTAGAGAAACAGGTAGAGGAATGGCACAGCAAGGCAACAATGAGGGTGGAGTCTGCAGAACTTAAGTTCAGTGTGGCTGGAACATGGAGCTGTTGTAGGAGATAGTAGGAGACAATGCTGGGAAAGTGAGCAGGGCCCTGATGTTACCAGGCCTTGTAAGCCTTTAAAGAGTATGAACTTTACCCCTCAGAGAAAAGGGCAATCTCTGAAGAGTTTGCAGCAAGGCAGTGGATGACCAATTTTGCATTACTCAGAATGATTACTCTACCTGCACATTGTGCAAGATGCATTTGATGGGGATGAGCCAGAGATGCTGTGGCCTGAACTAGAGCGGGGGGTGCTAAGGCAGTGTGGATGAAGTCAAAACCTTCTTAGGAAGAGAAATCAGTGTGAACATGAGAGTTGAGGAAGAGGCAAGCTTTGTTATGCCAAGGTTTCTGGCTTGGACAGCTGGTGAAGTGTGGTGCGGTCCCTAAGATAAGGAATGCAAAAGGTGATGGGGTCTTAGGGGGATGGTTATAGGTCTCTGCGGGGGGGAGGGAACACTGAGCTTCTCTTCCCAGCCTAGGAAAACCTCCCTTCTTGTTCTTTCCTGAAAGAAGAATGTTGATTTGATTGGTTACATTTTCCTGTGCTTTAAAAGTCAAGTTTGGTTGAGCGGGGTGGCTCGTGCCTGTAATTCCAGCACTTTGGGAGGCTGAGGCAGGTGGATCATGAGGTTAGGGGTTTTAGACCAGCCTGGCCAACATGGTGAAACCCTGTCTGTAATAAAAATACAAAAATTAGCTGGGCATGGTGGTGTGTGCCTGTAGTCCCAGCTACTTGGGAGGCCGAGGCAGGAGAATTGCTTGAACCCAGGAGGCGAAGGTTGCAGTGAGCCGAGGAGATGACGCCACTGCACTCTAGTCTGGGCGATAGAGCAAGACTCCGTTTTAAAAAAAAAAAGTCAAGTTTTTTGGTTGGGTTCTCTTTTTCTTCCTCTGCCACCCAGCCATGCAGTTGAGGGCCAGAGCCATCCTTCTCAAGGTGGGCCCAGCCACCAGGTTTGGCTCTATTCTTCTCACGCCTTTTATCATGGGCCATGTGTCCAGTAGAGAATGGCAGAGATCCTGAAATTTGGTTTGTGCTCAAGCTTTTGCTTGTGGTGCAAGCCTAAGCCACAGTCTCCAATCCACTTTACCAGAATGCTCTGCATCAAGATATTAGGCACCATTTCAGCTAGTAATAAAGTGGTACCTTATTTTCTACTTGTTCCCTGAACCACCCTTGGGGTTTTCTCTGGGAAGGGGATGATTGGCAGGGCAGAATTCAGGCATTCTTGATTTTTCTAATACTCTCTTAATATATCTTTAAAATCTCACCAAACATACAAAAATGCATGAAGTGAGGCACCTGTGGCAGAACCCAGTAAGGAGGTTGAATGATATGAGGTGGTGTTCAAGAGTTGTGCTGAAGGTGCAGATGTTACTTATCAGCATATATTCATGTATTCCTTCAACAAGCATTTATTGTGCTGGCACTGTTCCAGACACTAGAGAGTGATGAATTAAACAGACAAGGTGATTGCCCTCCAGGATCTTCTAGCAGAGGTGAAACAGTCTGTTACCCAAGAAAGCTGGAAATGAATGATATGACATCAGGTATTATGATGCAAAAATAAAACTGGGCAACTGGGGTGGGGTGGGGATGCTACCTGAATTAGGATGGCTGGGAAAGGCCTCTCTGAGGTGGTAGCTTGAACTGAGATGTGAATGAGGAAAGAGGCAGCAGGTGAAGAGCGCTCCAAGCAGAGTTAGCACCAAGAACAGGAGACCTGAGACAGACCCATTTGAAAGACAGAAACTGCCCTTATAGTAGGAGTATGGTGAACACTGAGGTGTATGGAGGGCAGGGAGATCAGAGATGTGACCAGAGGCTGGGTCAAGTAGAGAGGTAAAGGCCACAGCAAAAATTATGAATTTCGGCCAGGTGCAGTGACTAATGCCTGTAATCCTAGCACTTTGGGAGGCCGAGGCGGGCATATCACCCAAAGTTAGGAGTTCAAGACCAGCCTGGCCAACAGGGTGAAACCCCATCTGCAACAAATACAAAAATTAGCTGGGCGTGGTGGCGGGCACCTGTAGTCTGAGCTACTCAGGAGGCTGAGGCAGGAGAATCGCTTGAACCCGGGAGGTGGAGGTTGCAGTGAGCCGGAATTGCACCACTGCACTCCAGCCTGGGTGACAAGAGCGAAACTGTCTAAAAAAAAAAAAAAAAAATTAATCTCTTCCCCTAAATTGTTATTAGAAAAAAACGTCAGGCCTATAGAAAAGTCAAAGTAGGCTGGGTGCGGTGGCTCACGCCTATAATCCCAGCACTTTGGGAGGCCTGAGGCAGTCAGATCACCTGAGTTCAGGAGTTCCAGACCAGCCTGAACAATATGGAGAAACCCTGTCTCTATTAAAAATACAAAATTAGCTGGGCGTGGTGGCACATGCTTGTAATCCCAGCTACTTGGGAGGCTGAGGCAGGAGAATTGCTTGAACCCAGGAGGTGGAGGTTGCGGTGAGCTGAGATCATACCACTGCACTCCAGCCTGGGCAAGCGAAACTCCGTCTCAAAAAAAAAAAAGAAAAGAAAAAGAAAAGTTGAAGTAGTGTAATAAACACTCATATTTCCCACCAAGACTCAACAATCATTTGCATTGTCTCATATTTGGTTTCTCTACATTAATATATACTTCTTGTGAAAGAATTTGAAAATAAGTTCCAGACATCATGATTCTTCACCACTAAATATATCAGCCACATCTCCTAGATATAAGAAGAGATTTTCCCACATAACCTCTAATGCATTAGTGTACTCAGGAAAAGCAATAATTTCCTAATATCACCTAATATGTGGCCCATAATGAAATTTCCTTCTCTCCAATTTTAGCTATTTTCTTTTTAAAAAAATTTCCCTCCAAATCGGGGTCAAACTAAGTTTCTCTCATTACACTGGAAAGAGTTTAGATTTTATTTTAGATGTGAGGGAAGTCATTGGAGGGCACTGAGCAGAAAAAGACACGTTCTAAGTTTCTTTTTTTTTTGGAGACAGAGTCTCACTCTGTCGCCCAAGGTGGAGTGCGGTGCCGTGATCTTGGCTCACTGCAGCCTCCACCTCTCAGGTTCAAGGGATTCTCGTGCCTCATCCTCCCGAGTAGTTGGGATTACAGGCACATGCCACCACGCCTGGCTAATTTTTTTTTTTTTTTTTTTTTTTTAGTAGAGACGGGGTTTTGTCATGCTGGCCAGGCCGGTCTCGAACTCCTGGCCTCAAGTGATCCACCCACCACGGCCTCTCAAAGTGCTGGGATTACAGGCATGAGCCATTGTGCTTGGTCTCTCTCTCTTTTTTTTCTTTTCCCTAAGTTTCAAATATCACTCCAACTACCAAGAGAACACTATTTCGTGAGGTAAGAGTTGAGGCAGGAAGCCCAGTAGGGAGACTGAGGCAGTGGTCAAGAGATGAGAGTGCTGTGGCACAGGTTTGCAGCATTGGAGATGGTGCCCAGAGGTCAGATTTCAGGTCTGTTTAGGAGGAGGTGCTGACAAGGATGGATGGCTGTGGGTGAAGAAGAGAGGAATCCAGGGTGATCCAAACTGGGCCTGAACCATGTACTGAGATGGGGAAGAGACTGTCAATGCTTGGACCTGACTGTGTTGTTGAAAATCTACTTAAATACACGAGTCAGCATCCTAGGGGAGAGAGAGGTCCTACTGGAGATGTGGGTTTGGGAGGCATTAGCTTTTGGGTAAATTTTAACTTATGGGAATGGGCCGGACGCAGTTGCTCATGCCTGTAAACCCAGCACTTTGGGAGGCCAAGGCAGGTGGATCACTTGAGGTCAGGAGTTTGAAACCAGCCCGGCCAACATGGTGAAATCCTGTCTCTACTAAAAATACAAAAAAATTAGCTGGGCATGGTGGCAGGCACCTTGTAATCCCAGGAACTCGGGTGGCTGAGGCAGGAGAATCACTTGAACCTGGGAAGTGGAGGTTGCAGTGAGCCGAGATTACACCACTGCACTCCAGCCTGGGTGACAGAGCAAGACTGCGACTCAAAAAAAAAAAAAAAAAAATGGCGTGGATAAGATCACTGAGGGATAGAGCACAGTTAGAGAAAAGACAGCCAGGAAGAGAGCCCTGGGGGCACTCCACATTTAGAGATCTGGCAGATGAAGAACCAACCAAGGAGACTAGAAAGAAGTGCTAGTAAGGCAGGACAGAGTGAAATATCAAAGTCTAGAACAGAAAGTGGCTGGAGCAGAGGGGAATGTTCAATCATGCCAAATGCTACTGATAGGCACAGGTGAGGGGAGAGAGGGAACACAAGCTTTGTAAGATGGTGACCTTAATAAAGCAATTTCAGTAGAAAAGAACAGAGAAATAGGGCAGTAGATGGAATGAGGACATGGGATCAGGAGAGGATTTTGGCTTTTTTATTTTTTTAAAAGATGGGTGATAGTAAAACATGATTGCATGCCTTATGGCAAATAAGCTAGCAGAGTGGAGAAATTAATGCAGGAGAGAGGTTCTAATTGTAGGAATGTAGTCCTAGGGGAAGCAAGAGGGCCCAGGATCTTCAGCATAAATGGAAAGGTTGCCCTTAGACAGGCAAAGAAGCAGAGTATGCGGATGTAGATGCAGGTTGGCTAGAAGGTTTGGTGGTGGGGCCAAGCCTAGGGGCTCATGCCTGTAATCCCAGCACTTTGGGAGGCCAAGGCACGAGGATTGCTGAATCTCAGGAGTTGGAGACCAGACAGGGCAACATAGTCAGACTCATCTCTACTAAAATTAAAAAAAAAAATTGGCCAGGCAGGGTGGTCATGCCTGTAGTCCTAGCTACTCAGGGGGCTGAGGTGGGAGGATTGCTTGAGCCCTGGAGGTTGAGGCTGCAGTGAGTCCTGATTATGCCACTGCACTCCAGAGAACTCCAGGCTGGCTGACAGAGCAAGACCCTGTCTCAAAAAAAAAGAAAAAAAAGGAGGGGATTTGGTGGTTGAACGATGAGGCAGTTTTCTGTTGATTGCATCTATTTTCCCATGACCTATGAGGTAAAGTCATCAAGGGAGGGAAGGGAGCCAAGTTGAGTCAAGATGATAAAAAGTAATTATCCTCAAAAGTAGGAAAGTTCATGACTAAGAAGAAAATGGGCCAGGTGTGGTGGCATGTGCCTGTAATACCAGCTACTTGGGAGGCTGAGGTGGGAGGATGCCTTGAGCCTGAGAGGTTGAGGCTGCAGTGAGGTCTGATTGTGCCACTGCAGCTTGGGCAACAGAGCGAGACCTTATCTCAAAAAAAAAAAAAAAAAAAAAAAGGAGGAAGATCAAACGCCCATATTAAGGTTTACAGTTGCATATTTAAAATAAGTTCGCTCAACAAAGTTAGGTGTTTTCTCCAACTACAGTTAGCTGCAGAGGTATAGGCAAAGATTAAGCACACAGCTGGGTTTAATCAGGCTTGGGTTTTGCCAGGTGAGTATAGGGAGGTGCAAGGAAGTGGAAATAGTGCCAGTGCTTGTAATTTAAGCTCGAAAGAAAGTAAGTGAGGGCATGAGTGACAAAAGGACCAGTCGCCACACTAACGTTAATAACCGGCTCCTTCAAATTGCTATACCATTAAGAGAAGTCTCTCAAAAGAGCTAATATTATCTCCTATATATTTATTTATTATTATTGCTATTATTATTTTTAGATGGAGTTTCACTCTTGTTGCCCAGGCTGGAGTGCAATGGCGTGATCTTGGCTCACTGCAGCGTCTGCCTCCCTGGGTTCAAGCAATTCTCCTGCCTCAGCCTCCCGAGTAGCTGGGATTACAGGTGCCCCCCACCACGCCTGGCTAAATTTTGTATTTTTAGTACAGATGGGGTTTTGCCATGCTGGCCAGTCTGGTCTCAAACTCCTGACCTCAGGTGATACACCTGCCTTGGCCTCCCAAATGCTGGGATTACAGACGCAAGCCACCATGCCCGGCCATAAATTTATTTTTAATAATATCATACTAGTAAAATTATCAAGATTTGATTAAAATGAAACACTACAATTTAAATAAATTTTACTAGTACAAATATACGAGTATACATAAAAATATAGTATATTTAGTATATTATATAGTATATTTAGTATATAGTATAATATTTAGTATGTTATAGTATATTTATATTTATTTATAGTATAATATATTTAGTATATTTAGTATATTAAATATATTTAGTATATATAGTATAGTATAGTATATATACTAATATATACTAAATACTGAATATGCTAAATAAATTTAGTATATTTATATATTTATAGTATACTATATTTATCTAGTATATATATTAATACAGTATTTTAGTATATTTATATAGTATATTTATATATTAGTATATTTTATAGTGTATTTAGCATATTTAGTATACTAGTATATTTATAGATACTAGTATATACATTATATATTTATACTAGTAAATATAAATATAGTATATACTATAAATTATTAATACTATATATACTATAAATTATAAATAATGAGCTCTTGGGTTGTACCAAGTTAATAATTTAAAACATCTTATTATGGAAAATTTCAAACCTAAAAAAGTAGAGAGAATAGTGCAATCCCCCCATGTACCCATCTCCAGTTTCAGTAATTATTAACATTCTTCTGTTCTTACTTCATCTAGTTTCCCTCTCTTTTTCCTTGAGTATTTTACAGCAAATTTTACAGGTATCATAACATTTCACCTATAAATACTTGATTCACATATAAATACTTGATATGGACCAGGCGTGGTGGGTCACTCCTGTAATCCCAGGACTTTGGGAGGCTGTGGCTGGAGGATCGCTTGAGCCCAGGAGTTCAAGACCAGCCTGGGCAAGACGGCAAAACCCTATCTCTACTAAAAATACACACACATACACACACACACACACACAGCCAGGCAGATAAAGGAGAAAGAAGGTGATCTGAGGCCAGAGGGTCAAAATGAGCAGTGGGACAAAGATAGATAAAAGTGCCAAGTGTTCAGGGATGCAGCCTTGGATAAAAGATTCTAGCTACGCAGCAAAAAAGCCTAAGGAATTCAGGCTGAGATATTAAGGCTTTGTTTATGAAGTGTAGGGGAGCCACTAACCACTACAGCCCAGAAATATCTCCAAGGAAAACCTTTTGGTCATTCAGCCCCAACAGGCACTTAGGCCCTGATTATTTTGTTTAAACAATTTAGGCCATGCGCTGTGGCTCACGCCTGTAATCCCAGCACTTTAGCGGCTGAGGCGGGCGGATCACGAGGTCAGGAGTTCGAGACCAGCCTGACCAACATGGTGAAACCCCATCTCTACCAAAAATACAAAAATTAGCTGGACGTGGTGACACGCGCCTGTAATCCCAGCTATTCAGGAGGCTGAGGCAGGAGAATCGCTTGAACCCGGGAGGCGGAGGTTGCGGTGAGCCGAGATCGCACCACTGCACTCCAGCCTGGGTGACAGAGCGAGACTCGGTCTCAAAGAAAAAACAAACAAACAAATAAAAAAAACATTTGTGACAATTGATTTAGGCATTTATTCACTGTATCACACCCTGCAGGAGAAACCTCCAGAGTATACAGCAGTATTATGTGGGAAGTCTCAACTATTAACAAAATATATAAAACCGCTATCCTACATTAAATCCCCAAATCTCCTAACATCCTGTTTTTGTTTTTGTTTTGTTTGAGACTGAGTCTCGCTCTGTCACCTAAGTTGGAGTGCGGTGGTGCGATCTTGGCTCACTGCCACCTCGGCTTCCCAGGTTCAAGCGATTCTCCTGCCTCAGCCCCCCAAGTAGCTGGGATCACAGGCAAAAAGCTGGGATCACAGGCGTGTGCCACCACGCCCGGCTAATTTTTTAATGGCCAGGCTGAGTCTCGAACTCCTGACCTCAGGTGATCCGCCTGCTTCGGCCTCCCAAAGTGCTGGGATTACAGGCGTGAGCCACAGCGCCGGGCCAACTCTCCAAACATCTTGTAGCCTCGGAGTCAAAGACCTTACTGGTTTTGATAGAGACCATCAAAACAACAGTCATCAATAAGTACATGACTATACTAGATCAGGGCTGAGTTATAAAAGTTTACCCAAGGAGGTGGTCCCCTAAAAGTCGATTTTTTTTTTCCTGACAGGTCCATCAATAAAGTTTCAAGAGATTATCGGCAAAATTACAAATCACTGAAGTCTGTTTGGGGTTTTCCAGAAGCTGAGCCAATTATTTACTTGTCTAACGATTAACGACACCCCTTGTGCTTTCTGGGCCTGCGTTTCGTAATCCACGCCCTGAGAGGTATAAAGTAATTTCAAAACAAAACAAAACAAAAAACAATAAACCACCCCTCGGAACAGAGCTTATCATGTGAGCACCCAGACAAGCCAGCTTCAAAATGAGGTGAAAACTACAGTTCCTCTTCCGTTTATCAGAGTTCTAACTGGGACTACCGTGAACCACATCTACCGCCCGAGGGGCAGGGACAGCTGCCTCAGTCCCCGGGCTTCCCTCTCGGTCCCTTCGCACCGCATCCCTCCGAGGCCGCTATTCCCGCCGCGCCCGCCCAGGGACCTGCACCGCTAGCGCCGTACCCTCAGGTTGGCCCGGAGACCCAGACTTTTGGCTAAGTTCTGCAGGTCACTGTACTTGAGGGAGTCCAGCTCCTCTAGAGAGGGGATGATCATCGCGATTCGAAATCCCGGCGATACTCAGAAGATGGATCACCAAACTTCTTCAGCGCGGTTCAAATCCCTGGCGCCACTCTTAACTTTGACTAAGCAGAAATTTATAGACAGTTTAAATGAAGAATGCCGCGCTTCCATTGGTTGAAAACGCCTCAAAGGCGGGGTTTCTAACCCTGACCAATAGAAAGGCTGATTTCCCGTCCCAACAGACGCGCGCTTTTCTCACACCTCACGAATACGCAGGCGCCAAACGGCCCGTAAGGCCTGTTCAGGTAACGAGTGCGCGGACTCGGACTCCAGTGCTTGGATTGCCCACGATGTCCAATGAGGACGCAGGAGCTGTGCTTGGGGCGGGGCCTGGCGTGTATTCGAAACGAAGGCGGCGGCTGCGGGAAGATGGCGGCTCAGCTGCTTCGGCATCGCTCGCATTGTGCAACGCCGCCCCGGGGTGACTTTTGTGATGGCACTGAGAGGGCGATTGACGAAGCTTCTTCTACGACTTCCATGGAGTGGGATACGCAGGTGTTGAAGGGGTCCTCGCCGCTCGGCCCCGCAGGGCTGGGGGCTGAGGAGCCGGCCTCCGGCCCGCAGCTGCCGTCTTGGCTGCAGCCTGAGAGGTGCGCTGTGTTCCAGTGCGCACAGTGCCACGCAGTGCTCGCCGACTCGGTGCACCTCGCCTGGGACCTGTCGCGGTCCCTCGGGGCCGTGGTCTTCTCCAGTGAGTGCAGTGAGGCGTTCGGGAAAGGCAGAGGCTAGCCCGAGAGGGTGTTCCCGCTTTTTCCACCGGGTGGCGGAGAACCACCTGGGGAAGAAAACGGGATGAAAATTTGGAAGCAAATAACTCCTTGGCCTGGAGATGGGGCAGGGAATCGGGGAGTTTCCTGATATTTATGGCCAGGATGAGTCTGTCTAGAGGAGAGATTTTCCATTTCAAGGCCCGCAGAGTATGGGTTCTGACCCGTGTTTGTCTTCCTAGGAGTTACAAATAACGTCGTTTTGGAAGCGCCCTTCCTAGTTGGCATTGAAGGTTCACTCAAAGGCAGGTACGTATTGATAATTACATTGGTCTCTAGTCCCTGACTTTGAGACTGAAGAGCGTGGAACTGACATGTACGAGGAGAAAACAGTTTGGGATGCCGCTTTTACCTGTTTCAGTCTTATATGAACTTGATGTATTAATGAAATGAAAAAGTTGTATTTGTGTACAGGTTTTAGGATCTTCCTGAGGGCCACTTCTCCCAGGTGGCTTGTACAAATGAAGTGAGGCTAAGAAAGATTTATCTAGTAGTGGAAAAAAGAAAAAAATAACCTTTTGGTTTACAGTGAGAATAACATACTATAAACTGCAATCCTTTTAGATATTAGAACTTTTTGAGACAGTCTTGCTCTCCCCCAGGCTGGAGTGCAGTGGTGCGATCATAGCTCACTACAGCCCCTACCTTCCTGGCTCAAGCTATCCTCCCAACCTCAGCCTCCGGAGTAGCTGGGACTACAGGCACACACCACCACTCCCGGCTAATTTTTTAATTTTTTGTAGAGGCCTTCGTATGTTGCCCACGCGTGATATTAGACCTTTTAAGTTTGCTATTATGGTTAGTTTGTAATAAGCTATGCCAGGGCTAATTCTTCAGTAACCCCAGAAACTGGAGAAAAACACAACTAGAATGTTACGTACTTGAATACTGCCTGGTAAACTTTGCGACCTGCCTGTACTATGATTTACAAGTGACAATAAAGCAGTCAGTGAATTTGGTATTGCAAGGCTCCTCAATTTTGAGTTTTGGCTTTAACATTGAGACAATTCATTTCATTCTGACCAGTTTGATTCAACGTTAGGGTTAAAGTATAGGAATTCTTAGTTGCTTTGTCCAGTAACCAGGAGGATTTCTGCAGCTTGGACAAACTTCAAAAACGGAGTTAGACCCACAGCCCCCTTTCTTTTTCCTGAATAAAAGACACTCCCTATCGCTATAGGAGTCCCCTTCCCACCTAAAGGGGACAAAGCAAGAAGGAGCAATTGCCTGCTTGGAATTGGGTGTATTCTGGGGCCAGAGGCAGAAGGTTCCTGAATGTGCTCTTGGAGAAGAGGATAATGAATCCAGGCCCGTACTGTCCTATACTGTAATCACTAGTCATATGTAGCTATTATATATTATTAAATTTGCATTGAGATATGCTGTGAACGAACAATACACACTGGATTTCAAAGACTTAGTACAGAAAAATTAATCATCTACAAATACTGATTACAGGCCGGGTGCGGTGGCTCATGCCTGTAATCCCAGCACTTTGGGAGGCTGAGGCAGGCGGATCACAAGGTCAGGAGATCGAGACCATCCTGGCTAACACGGTGAAACCCCGTCTCTACTAAAAATACAAAAAATTAGCCAGGCATGGTGGTGGGTGCCTGTAGCCCCAGCTACTCAGGAGACTGAGGCAGAAGAATGGCGTGAACCCGGGAGGTGGAGCTTGTAGTGGCCACGAAAGTCCCCCCGCCCTCCCCCCGCGGGGGGAGAGAGAGCAGCTCTATACACCAAAAAAAAAAAAAAAAAATACTGATTACGGCTGGGAGTGGTGGCTAACGCCTGTAATCCCAGCACTTTTGGGAGGCCATGGCAGGCAGATCACCTGAGGTCGGGAGTTTGAGACCAGCCTGACCAAAATGGAGAAACCCTGTCTCTACTAAAAATACAAAATTAGCCGGGCATGGTGGCACATGCCTGTAATCCCAGCTACTCAGGAGGCTAAGGAAGGAGAATCGCTTGAACTTGGGAGGTGGAGGTTGCGGTGAGCTGAGTTCGCGCCATTGCACTCCAGCCTGGGCAACAAGAGCGAAACTCTGTCTTAAAAAAAAATTGATTACATGGTGAAATGACATTTTTGATATATTGGGTTAAATAAAATATTTTAAAACTAATTTCACCTGTTTTTATTTTGTTTTTTAAAGCAAAATTAGGCTGGGCGTGGTGGCTGATGCATGTAATCCCAGCACTTTGGGAGGCCGAGGCGGGTGGATCACGAGGTCAGGAGTTCAAGACCAGCCTAGCCAATATGGTGAAACTCCGTTTCTACTAGAAATACAAAAATTAGCTGGGCGCCTGTAATCCCAGCTACTTGGGAGGCTGAGGCAGAGAATTGCTTGAATCCAGGAGGCAGGGGTTGCAGTGAGCCAAGATCATCCCACTGTACTCCAGCCTGGGCAACAGAGCAAGACTCTTTCTCAAAAAAAAAAAAAAAAAAAAAGCAAAATGAATAGAAAATTTAAAATTACATATGTGACTCACATTATATTCCTATTAGACAATGCTGGTTTAGATGCTTTGTAAAAAACTAGAGGGAGGCCAGGTGCAGTGGCTTACACCTATAATCCCAGCACTTTGGGAGGCCAAGGCAGGCAGATGACAAGGTCAGGAGTTCGGGACCATCCTGGCCAGTATGGTGAAACCACGTCTCTACTAAAAGTACAAAAATTAGGATGGCGAGGTGGCAAGCGCCTGTAGTCCAAGCTACTTGGGAGGCTGAGGCAGGAGAATGGCTTGAACCTGGGAAGCAGAGGTTGCAGTGAGCCAAGATCGCACCACTACTGCCTGGACGACAGATCGAGACTCCATCTGAAAAAAAAAAAAAAATAGAGAGCCCCATGTGTTTCTGTATTTGTGGAGTAAGATGAGCTATATGGGACTTGCAGAGAGGATTATGAAATGGCACAGCTCAAGACAACTTGATTTTTTTCTAAGTGTACGTTCATTACCTAGATGGGGTCAGAGAATGAATTAAGAGGATGATTACTGATGCAGCTAAAAGAGCATAAATTTTAGAGACAGCAGACTCGGGTTCTTTTTACTTTTTTTTTTTTTTTTTTTTTGAGATGGAGTCTTACTCTGTCCCAGGCTGGAGCACAGTGGTGGTATCTTAGCTCGCTGCAACCTCCGCCACCTGGGTTCAAGCTATTCTACCTCAGCCTCCCGTGTAGCTGGGATTACAGGCACACGCCACCATGCCTGGCTAATTTTTGTATTGTTGTATTTTTAGTAGAGATGGGGTTTCACCATGTTGGCCAGGCTGGTCTTGAACTTCTGACCTTGTGATCCACCTGCCTCAGCCTCCCAAAGTGCTGGGATTACAGGTGTGAGCCACCACGCCAGGCCTTAACTTTACTCTTAATGAGGCATGTGAAATAAATTGATCCCTCTCAATCTGTCATATTTGAATACTCCTAAAATATACTCCCTCCAACATTTAAACATTCTACAATTGGCATGAACCTCTTAGATTCAAAGTCATAAAGTTGACAGATACAAGGTTACTTCCATCTACATTTTATTGTTCTCTTACTGGTAGAGGATTTATTGTAACTAATTTTAAAAAGGATTATTATAGTATGTTGACACTTAGAAATAGCTTTGTTACCCTGAGCTTTTGTTGTGCTCAACAGCATCTTTATTTAAATGGAATTTTGTTTGTATTATAAGTGAAGTAGATTTTTTTTTAATTGTTATGGCAAATTCAAACGCGAGAGAAGAATATAATGAACCTCTGTCTACCTGTCACTAAACTAGAGCAGTTAACAACTCTTGGCCAATCTTATTTCATCTAAAATCATAGTTGGCTTATCATGCTGGCTCACACCTGTAATCCCAACACTTGGAGGCCAAGGTGGGAGGATCACTTGAACCCAGGAGTTCAAGTCCATCATGGGCAACATAGCGAGACTTCATCTCTAAAACAAAACAAAATAACTATCCTCCACAATGGTTTGAAGCAGATACCTGAAATTATATCGTTCTATCCATAAATATTTTGCTGAGGATCTTTATAAGAAACTTTTTTCTATTTATTTATTTTTTGAGATGGAGTCTGGCTCTTTTACCCAGGATGGAGAGCAACCTCCGCCTCCCAGGCTCAAGCCATCCTTTCACCTCAGCCTCCCAAGTAGCTAGGACTATAAGGCATGCACCACCATGCCCAGCTAATTTGTCGTAGAGATAGGGTTTCACCATGTTGCCCAGGCAGGTTTTGAACTCCTGAACTCAAGTGATCTGCCCACCTTTGCCTCCCAAAGTGCTGGCGTTACAGGCATGAGCCACTGCACTCAGCCTTTCTTTTCTTTTTCAATTTTTTTATTTTTTTTATTTTTTTGAGATGGAATCTTGCTCTGTCGCCCAGGCTGAAGTGCAGTGGCACAATCTTGGCTCACTGCAAACTGTGCCTCCCGGGTTCAAGTGATTCCCCTGCCTCAGCCTCCCAAGTAACTGGGACTACAGGTGCATGCCACCACATCTGGCTAATTTTATGTATTTTAGTAGAGATGGGGTTTCACCATGTTGGCCAGGATGTTCTTAATCTCCTGACTTTGTGATCCTCCCACCTCGGCCTCCCAAAGTGTTGGGATTACAGGTGTGAGCCACTGCGCCCAGGCTCTTTTCTTTTTAAAGATATATCCCAATTCTGGCTGGGCGCAGTGACTCATGCCTGTAATCCCAGCACTTAGGGAGGCTGAGGCGGAAGAATCACGAAGTCAGGAGTTCAAGACCAGCCTGGACAACATAGTGAAACCCCATCTCTACTAATAATATAAAAATTAGCTGGGCGTGGTGGCGGGCGCCTGTAATCCCTGCTACTGGGGAGGCTGAGGCAGGAGAATCGCTTGAACCCAGGAGGCGGAGGTTGCAGTGATCCGAGATCACGCCATTGCACTCCAACCTGGGCAACAAGAGGAAGACTCCATCTCAGAAAAAAAAAAAAAAAAAAAAAAAATTTAAACGTACCACAAACACTATAATAAGCCCCAGGTACCTAGTTTCAACAGTTATTAATATTTTGACAATTATTTTCCTCTATACCCTTCACTTTTTTTTTTTTTAATTCCTGGAGTATTTTGAAACAAATCACATACAGTAAATCAACTCTTCATCACTTTGGTATTACTTCCTGTTGTCTTGTAGATTCACAGACTTATTATAACCAAAAGGTAACAGTCTAGTTGACCTCATTCTACTGATAAGGATATGGAGAAACAGTTGTATTTGGTAGTGTATTGGAAGTATTTTCCTCCTATAATATCCTCCAGTGCCCATGATCCAATGTAATGATGGAAGGCCCAGCAAGCTAGGTGATGCCAACCCTTTGTGTCAGAGCAAGGCAACCCAAAGCAGCTCAGCACGGATGGTTAGAGATGTAGTACCTACTGTGGTAAGATTGTTAAAAATATGGGGCCGGGTGCGGTGGCTCACACCTGTAATCCCAGCACTTTGGGAGGCCTAGGCAGGCGGATCACCTGAGGTCAGGAGTTCGAGACCAGCCTGATCAACATGGAGAAACCCTGTCTCTAGTAAAAATACAAAATTAGCTGAGCGTGGTGGTGCATGCCTGTAATCCAGCTACTCGCTTGGTAGGCTGAGTCAGGAGAATCACTTGCACCTAGGAAGCGGAGGTTGTGGTAAGCTGAGATAACACCATTGCACTCCAGCCTGGGGAACAAGAGCGAAACTCCATCTCAAAAAAGCAAAAACAAAAAACAATAAGGAGCCACAGACTATACACATGATCAGAGGCAAAGTGTGGGAATGAAGTTCTTTTTTTCTTCTACAGTAGTCAACTTAGGATAAATTTTTTTAAATCATAAACTATGGTTTAGCCACTGAGGCACTGCTATATCATTAATCTTACTATCTGAACTTACTGCAAGTTTCTTTTCCTTGTTTTATGGTAATATTCAACAAAATATAGTTATACTGTGTTTTACTGCACTTGCAGATACTGCTTTTTTGTTTGTTTTTTTGAGATGGAGTCACACTCTGTCATCTAGGCTAGAGTCCAGTGGCATGATCTTGGCTCAATGAAACCTCTGCCCCCTGGCTTCAAGCAATTCTTCTGCCTTAGCCTCTCTAGTAGCTGGGATGACAGGTGTGCGGTACCACACCCAGCTAACTTTTGTATTTTCAGTAGAGACAGGGTTTTGCCATGTTGGCTATGCAGGTCCCGAACTCCTGACCTCAAGTGATCTGCCCACCTTGGCCTCCCAAAGTGCTGGGATTACAGGTGTGAGCCACTATGCCCAGCCCAGGTAATGCAGTTTTTGTTGTTGGTTTTTGTTTTTTTTTTTTTTGAGACGGAGTCTTGCTCTGTTGCCCAGACTGGAGTGCAGTGGCATGATCTTGGCTCACCACAACCTCCACCTCCCAGGTTCAAGCAACTCTCCTGCCTCAGCGTCCCTAGTAGCTGGGATTACAGGTGCATGCCACCACGCCCAGCTAATTTTTGTATTTTTATTAGAGATGGGTTCCGCCATGTTTGCCAGGCTGGTCCTGAACTCCTGACCTCAAGTGATCCACCTGCCTTGGCCTCCCAAAGTGCTGGGATTACGGGTGTGAGCCACTGCGCCCAGCTCAGGGACTGCTTTTTTTTTTTTTTTTTTTTTTTTTTAAAACAAATTGAAGGTTTGTGACAAGCTTTTGTTGAGCAAGTCTGTTGACACCATTTCTAACAGCATGTGCTCACTTTGTGTCTCTGTGTCCCATGTTGGTAATTCTGGCAGTTTTTATTTTTATTATTTATTTTGAGACGGAGGCTTGCTCTGTCACCCAGGCTGGAGTGCAGTGGTGTGATTTAGGCTCACTGCAGGCTCAGCCTCCTGGGTTCACACCATTCTCCTGCCTCAGCCTCCCGAGTAGCTGGGACTTACAGGGGCCCACCACCACACCCAGCTAATTTTTTTGTAGTTTTAGTAGAGATAGGGTTTCACCATGTTAGCCAGGATGGTCTTGATCTCCTGACCTCATGATCCGCCTGCCTCGGCCTCCCAGAGTGCTGGGGTTACAGGCGTGAGCCACCATGCCCGGCCAGTTCTGGCAGTTTTTAAAATCTTTTCATCATTACGTCTGTTAACGCTGATCTGTGACCAGTGATCTTTGCTGTTACTATTGTAATTGTGGGATGCCACAGACTGCACCCATTGAAGACAGCAAACTTAATCAATACATGCATGTGTTTTGACTTCCACCAACTAGCCATTCAGTCTCGCCTTCTCAGGCCAATTAATAACCCAACAATGGCCTTTAAGTGTTCAAGTGAAAGAAAAAGTTGCAAGTCTCTCATTTTAAATCAAAAGCTAGAAATGATTAAGCTTAGTGAGGAAGGCATGTGAAGTCATGCCAAATCGTGAATATGAAGAAAAAAATGGGGTTACGCCAGGCACGGTGGCTCACGCTCGTAATCCCAGCACTTTGGGAGGCCGAGGCGGGCGGATCACGAGGTCAGGAGAT
>NW_026652289.1:72953520-72982409 GCF_009828535.3 Hylobates moloch
GTCTCAAAAAAAAAAAAAAAAAAAAAAATTAGCCGGGCGTGGTGGTGGGCGCCTGTAGTTACAGCTACTCAGAGAGGCTGAGGCAGGAGAATGGCGTGAACCCGGGAGGCAGAGCTTGCAGTGAGCCGAGATTGCGCCATTGCACTCCAGCCTGGGCGACAGAGCGAGACTCCGTCTCAAGAAAAAAAAAAAAAAAATGGGGTTAGGCGCGGTGGCTCACGCTTGTAATCCCAGCACTTTGGGAGGCTGAAGCGGGTGGATCACATGAGGTCAGGAGTTCAAGACCAGCCTGACCAACATAGCGAAACCCCATCTCTACTAAAAATACAAAATTAGCCAGGCATGGTGGCGCACACCTGTAATTCCAGCTCTTTGGGAGGCTGAGGCAGGAGAATCACTTGAACCTGGGAGGCAGAGGTTGCAGTGCACCAAGAACACACCATTGCACTCCAGCTTGGGCAACAAGAGCGAAACTCCGTCAAACAAACAAATAAATAAATGGAAATTAAAAGTGCTATTCCAGTGATAAGCTGTTGTGGAGAAAGTTTGAGTGGTATGAGTAGGAGATCAAATCAGCCACAACATTCCTTTAAACTAAAGCCTAATCCAGAACAAGGCCCTAACTCTCTTCAATTCTGTGAAGGCTGAGAGGTGAGGAAGCTGCAGAAGAAGTTGAGGGTATCAAATGTTGGCTCGGTGCAATGGCTCACGCCTGTAATCCCAGCACTTTGGGAGGCCGAGGTGGGTGGATTGGTTGAACCCAGGAGTTTGAGATCAGCCTGGGCAACATGGTGAAATGCTGTCTCTATAAAATACCAAAAAATTTAGCCGGATGTGGTGGCACACACCCATAGTCCCCGCTGCTTGGGAGGCTGAGAAGGAAGGCTGGCTTGAGCCCAGAGAGGTTGAGGCTGCAATGGAGCTGTGATTGTGCCACCACACTCCAGCCTGGGTGACAGAGCAGGACCATCTGAAAAAAAAAAAAAAAAAAAGTAGAGGTTGGTTCGTGAGATTTAAGGAAAGACACCTCCATAACATAAAAGTCCAAAGTGAAACAGCAAGTACTGATGCAGAAGCTGCAGAAAATGACAGTGGGTACACTAAACATATTTTCAGTGCAGATGAAACAGCCTTCTATTGGAAGAAGATACCATCTCAGACTTTCATAGGTAGAAAGGAGAAGTCATTACCTGGCTTCAAAGGAGCTGGTCACAGTGACTCACATGTGTAATCCCAGCACTTTGGGAGACCAAGGTGGGAGGATTGCTTGAGTACAGGAGTTCAAGACCAGCCTGGGCAACATAGCAAGAACCTGTCTCTACGAAAAATTTAAAAATTAGATGGGCATTTTAGTGTGCACCTGTGGTCCCAGCTACTTGGAAGGCTGAGGTTGGAGGATCACTTGAGTCTGGGATGTCAAAGCTGTAGTGAGCTGTGATTGTACCACTGCACTCCATCCAAAAAAAAAAAGGAAAAAGAAGAAAAGTTTCAAAGGACAGGCTTTCTTGTTAGGGGCTATCGCAGCTGGTGACTAAGTTGAAGTCAATGCTCATTTACTATTACTATCTATAGCTACTATAGATAGTTATTCCTCTGATGGATCTGGGCAAAGTAAATCGAAAACCTTCTGGAAACCCAGCTAAGTTTTGTATTTTTAGTAGAGACGGAGTTTCACCATGTTGACCAGGCTGTTCTCAAAACTCCTGATCTCAAGTGATCTACCCGCCTCCCAAAATGCTGGGATTACAAGCGTGAGCCATTGCGCCCAAATGGAAATTAATTTCCACTGAGACATTTGTTTATAAGTACTGTGCTTTGTCTGAATTAATTAATGCCTACATGGAATTTCAAATTAATGACACTTTATTTCATCGTTTGCTTTCTGGTTAACTATATTCACAAGATTACATTACTATATGTGTGGTGTGGGACTTCGTTTACCAATAAACTTAATATATTTTGTTATTTGTTCTTTTTTTAGTATCCATTGACATGAGTATTTCTTTTTAGCTATGTGATTTTTTTTTTTCTTTTTTAAGATGGAGTTTCGCTCTTGTTGCCCAGGCTGGAGTGCAACGGCACAATCTCCGCTCACTGCAACTTCCGCCTCCTGGGTTCAAGTGATTCTCCTGCCTCAGCCTCCTGAGTAGCTAGGATTACAGGCACCCGCCACCAGGCCTGGCTAATTTTTTTATTTTTAGTAGAGACAGGGTTTCACGACGTTGGCCAGGCTGGTATCAAACTCCTGACCTCAGGTGATCCACCCGCCTTGGCCTCCTAAAGTGCTGGGATTACAGGCGTGAGCCATCATGCCCGGGCTAGCTATGTGATTTTTATGTTGTATTTTTTAACAGAACTCTGCTAGCCTGGGAAACAAAGTAAGACCCCATTTCTGCCAAAAAAAATTAGTAGGGCATACATGGTAGCATGCACCTGTAGTCCCAGCTTTGGGAAGCTGAGGCAGGTGGATCAGTTGAGCCCAGGAATTCAAGGCTGCAGTGAGCTATGATTGTATCACTACGTTTGTTTTTTTTTTTTTTTTTTTTTTTTTTGAGACGGAGTCTCGCTCTGTCACCCAGGCTGGAGTGCAGTGGCGCGATCTCGGCTCACTGCAAGCTCCGCCTCCCGGGTTCCCGCCATTCTCCTGCCTCAGCCTCTCCAAGTAGCTGCGACTACAGGCGCCCGCCACAACGCCCGGCTAATTTTTTTTGTATTTTTAGTAGAGACGGGGTTTCACCGTGGTCTCGATCTCCTGACCTCGTGATCCGCCCGCCTCGGCCTCCCAAAGTGCTAGGATTACAAGCGTGAGCCACCGCACCCGGCCTGTATCACTACGTTCTAACCTGGGCGACAGAGCAAGAACCTTTCTCAAAAAAAAAAACAAAAACTTCATACTATATATTAATACAATTAATTTTTCCTTTACCAAACCACTTTAAAATTGCTTTTAGCACATGCATGATGAAATATTTTCTTAAAGTGCTTTTCTTGTAAAAAATTTATTTATTTTTTATTTTAAGACAGGGTTTTACCATGTTGCCTAGGCTGGTCTCGAATTCCTGGGCTCAAGCTATCTGCCCACTTTGGCCTCTCATAGTGCTGGGATTACAGTAGGTGTGAACCACTGTGCCTGACCAAAATGTTTCTTTCTAATATTTAAATATGTCTTATATACCAGCAAATATGATGACTTGCTCAAGAATTGTAATGAGAACTAAAATCAATATCTGACTCTTCATCAGTAATCTTTTCAGAGGATAAGGAAAACAAAATAGATGGCTTGCTAGGGTAATGGGATTCCCTTTTTCTTTTAGTCTGGGCATTTTTTTCATTAGCTTTTTTTTTTTTATATAAGCAAAAGACAAATCTTGATTTTAGTTCTATGAACAATTTGTTTAGTAAGGCCCCAGTCAACTTGATTATTTTTTCAACAACTGTGAATTTATATAATGATAGCCATTTTACATGGTGATTTTTAGTTTTAAATGTTAATCAGATTAGTTAGCTCTTTTTGTGTTTATTAGGGGTAAATTACCTTTCTCTTCTGAAGCGACAATTATACATCCATGATTGCTTTGACCAGAATATAAGAGGGTATCCGCAATCCAGCATGTAATTAAATTACAATCTGAGTTATCCTTTCTTGAATGTGGCATTCTTTCCGTCTCATTCCTATTACAATGTAATTTTCACCCTGACTTAGGTGTTAGGAATGCTTCAGAGACTAGTTGTTTTTTATTTCTTATATGATTTTTTATTCTTACCCATATTCTGTTTTTCCCCACCCCTAGTACTTACAACCTTTTATTCTGTGGTTCTTGTGGGATTCCCATTGGTTTCCATCTGTATTCTACCCATGCTGCCCTGGCTGCCTTGAGAGGTCACTTCTGCCTTTCCAGTGACAAAATGGTGTGGTGAGTAGACTTAGATATTGATCATCAAATACATTTTATTTTATTTATTTTGAGACAAAGTCCATCAAATAAATTTTAAAAGATTTTTCAGGAAAGACAAAGTAGGCTGAGCACAGTGGCCCATGCCTATAATCCCAGCACTTTAGGAGGCTGAGGCGGGTGGATCACTTGAGGTCAGGAGTTTTGAGACCAGCCTGGCTAACGTGGTGAAACCTGTCTCTACAAAAAATACAAAAATTAGCCAGGTGTGGTGGTAGATGCCTGTAATCCCAGCTACTCAGGAGGCTGAGGCACGAGAATTGTTGGAACCTGGGAGGCGGAGGCTGCAGTGAGCTGAGATCGCACCACTGTGAGATCGCGCCACTGCACTCCCGCCTGGGAGACAGAGTGAGATTCTGTCCAAAAAAAAAAAAAGTAGCTGGGCATGCTAGTGCACACCTGTAATCCCAGCTACTTGGGAGGCTGAGGCAAGAGAATTGCTTCAACCTGAGAGGTGGAGGTTGCACAGTGTGCTGAGATTGCGCCACTACACTCAGGCCTGGGCGACAGAACAAGACTCTGTCTCACAAAAAAAAAAGACAAAGTGTTTGTACCAAAAAGATGCTAAAGTCAGGCACTGTCTTTGACAAAAAGATAGCAGTGGGCCAGGTGTAATGGCTCACCTGTAATGCCAGTGCTTTGTGAGGCCAAGGTGGGAGGACTGTTTGAGGGCAGGAGTTCAAGACCTCCGTGAGACCCCTATTTTTTTTATACAAAATTTTAAAAAATCAGCTGGATGTGGCGGCATGCCCCTATAGTCCCAGTTACTTGGGAGGCTGAGGTGGGAAGATCATCTGGGCCCAGGAGTTCAAGGTTACAGTTTGCTGTGATCATACCACTGCATTCTGCTTTGGGTGACAAAAAAAAGATAGCAGTGGGACCAAAAGATAATCTTATAACATTTTGATTATCTTCTATGTCTTCTTATCATACCACATCTTAAAAATCATACCATGGGAGAATTCAGAAGGTATTCTTTCATTAAAGAAACTTGTTGCCAGATGTGATGATGTGTGCCTGTAATTCTAGCTACCCAGGAGGCTGAGGCAGGAGGATCCCTTGAATCTTGGTGTTTGAGACTAGCCTAGGCAACATGGTGAAGCCTCCCGTCTCAAACTGCTCCCTTAAAAAAAAAATAAAAAGAACATTGTATGGGCCGGGTGCAGTGGCTCATGCCTGTAATCCCAGCATTTTGGGAGGCCGAGGTCGGGGGTTCACCTGAGGTCAGGAGTTTGAGACCAGCTTGGCCAACATGGTGGAACCCCATCTGCATTTAAAACACAAAAATAAGCCAAGTGTGGTGGTGCACACCTGTGGTCCCAGCTACTCGGGAGGTGAGGAAGGAGAATTGCTTGAACCCAGGAAGCGGAGGTTGCAGTGAGCCAAGATCGAACCACTGCACTTCAGCCTGGGTGACAGAGCGAGACTCCGTCTCAGAAAAAATAAAAATAAATAAATAAAAGATAAAAAGAACATTCTAGAAAGCAAGCTTTTGCAAAATAATGTTGTAGTAGATACCATTTGGGTTTGTGCCCAGCCTCTGTCTCCCTCTAATAGGTGGGGCCTTGTATATTTGTATCGTGTGATTTGTATCATGTGTGATTCCCACTCCTAGGTACTGGATCAACAATGAATACCTGGCCAGGCATGGTGGATCATGCCTGTAATCTCAGCACTTTGGAAGGCTGAGTTGGAGGATTGTTTGAGCTTAGGAGTTTGAGACCAGCCTAGGCAACATAGCAAGACTCTGTCTGTACAAAAAATTTAAAATATTAACTGTGTGTGGTGGTGTATGCCTGTAGTCCTAGCTACTTGGGAGGCTAAGGTGGGAGGATAGCTACAGCCCAGGAGTTCAAGGTTACAGTGAGCTATGATTGTGTCATTGTATTCTCGCATGGGGAGCAGAGCAAGACCTTGTCTCTTAAAAAAGAAAAGCGGTGCCGGGCATGGTAGCTCATGCCTGTAATCCCAGTACTTTGGGAGGCCGAGGTGGGCAGATCATGAGGTGAGGAGATCGAGACCATCCTGGCCAACATGGGGAAACCCCGTCTCTACTAAAAATACAAAAAAATTAGCTGGGCGTGGTGGCGCATGCCTGTAATCCCAGCTACTTGGGAGGCTGAGGCAGGAGAATCACTTGAACCGGGGAGTCAGAGGTTGCAGTGAGCCAAGATCGCGCCACTGCACTCCAGCTTGGCAACAGAGCGAGACTCTGTCTCAAAAAATAAATAAATAAATAAAACGGATACCTGACCCAAACTAAGCCAACCAGTTTTCTACCTTAGGAATTTGAAACAAGGGCCCAGAAATACCAGTTACGTGTAGATAGTACTAGTGTTGAAGTTTGGAAGTGAAAGCTCTATGTATGGGATAGCTATTTCCCATGTGATGCATGTAGCTGCAGGGAAGTCTTCTCTGCAGTAAAACATGAAGCAGACACAGAGAAAAGTAAAAATAATGATCACGTAGCCTCATAGCATCAGAAAAACTACCCTCCTGGCTCTCCTTTCTCATTAATTACATTGGCTATTTCACTATTTTCCTAATAAATTGCACTTTTAACTTAAGCTTTTTTATTTATTACAAGAAACTGAAACATCCTTAGAAGTCTTTCCTTGAATTAAAAAACAAAAACAAGCATTGACAACCTAGTTTATGTAGGCATTATGCTTATATCACTGAGTTCTTAATATAGTTTAAGAAAACTAGGGCTCAAAGAGGTGGAAGAGCTGAGATTTGAGCACGTTTTAACTCAAAAGCTTTTTTTCCGCTCATAAAACTAAAAGGTTTCCTTTTTCTCATTTCTTTTTTTTTTTTTGATACGGAGTCTTGCTGTGGCGCCCAGGCTGGAGTGCAGTGGCGTGATCTTGGCTCACTGTAAGCTTCGCCTCCTGGGTTCACACCATTCTCCTGCCTCAGCCTCCCAAGTAGCTGGGACTACAGGCGCCCACCACCACGCTTGGCTAATTTTTTGTATTTTTAGTAGAGACGGGGTTTCACTGTGTTAGCCAGGATGGTCTCGATCTCCTGACCTCGTGATCCGCCCGCCTTGGCCTCCCAAAGTTCTGGGATTACAGGCATGAGCCACCGCGCCCGGCCGCTTTTTCTCATTTCTTATGCTTAGATAGATGTTTTTAGCTGAGTTATGGTTGACTAAACAATAAAACTTATAAGCCAGTCCTTTACCATGGGTTGCTCACTGTGCATTAGGTATACCGTTTGTTCTTCATTGCAAATTTCCAACACAAAATATATACCTGAGATGGATTGATCATTTACTCTTCTTTTTTTTTTTTTTTTTTTTTTTAAAGATGGAGTCTTATTCTGTCACCCAGGCTGGAAGTGCAGTGGCGTGATCTCAGCTCACTGCAACCTCCGCCTCCTGGGTTCAAGTGATTCTCCTGCCTGGGTCACCATGCCCAGCTTCAATTTTTAGATTCTTTTTTTTTTTTTTTTTCTTTGAGACGGAGTCTTGCTCTTTCGCCCAGGCTGGAGCTGGAGTGCAGTGGCACCATCTCCGCTCACTGCAAACTCCGCCTCCCAGGTTCACGCCATTCTCCTGCCTCAGCCTCCCGAGTAGCTGAGACTACAGGCGCCCGCCACCATGTCCGGCTAATTTTTTTGTATTTTTAGTAGAGACGGAGTTTCACCGTGTTAGCCAGGATGGTCTCGATCTCCTGACCTTGTGATCCGCCTGCCTCAGCCTCCTAAAGTGCTGGGATTACAGGTGTGAGCCACTGCGCTCGGCCAATTTCTAGATTCTTAAGCAATTTCTATTTAGAATTAACTTTAAAGCGGGAAAAAAAAACTGTAAATGTGTGCTGTTAGTAATCCCACATCTTTTTTAGAAATCAGTACAAAAGTAAATAAATGTTCTAGAGAAGCAATAATTGCATTTTTGCTAGGGAAGTAAGCTTTTAGTAACACATTTTTAACATAAATTTGAAAAGCATTATGGGATTTTGGTTAATTTCTTAATCTTTAAAATGAGTTGGATAAAAGGTCAGGACATTCTTTTTGATTAAGTAGAAACTTTGGACTTTTCCTCTTGGATTCGGGATGGCTGCTGCAAGTACAGTCATTACATCTATTGATGATAGCATCCTACACATGAAGGAAAAGGATATGGAGAGTATAGGAACACAAGAAAATCTCCCCTTTTCATCAGCATAAATTTTGTTTTTGTTGTTGTTTTTTTTTTTTTGAGACAGAGTCTTGCTCTGTCACCCAAGTTGGAACACAGTGGTGTGATCTTAGCTCTTTGCAACCTCCACCTCCCAGGTTCAAGTGATTCTCCTGCCTTGCCTCCCAAGTAGATGGGACCACAGGCACACTCCACCATGCCTGGCTACTTTTTGTATTTTTAGTAGAAATGGGGTTTTACCATGTTTGCCAGGCTGGTCTCAAACTTCTGACCTCAGGTGATCTGCCTGCCTCGGCCTCCCAAAGTGCTGGGATTAAATACCCATGAGCCACTGCGCCCACCAGCATAAATTTTCTTAATCTTTTTTTTTATTCTTTTTTTTTTTTTTTGAGACAGAGTCTCACTCTGTCACACAGGCTGGAGCGATTATGGTTCACTGCAGCCTCAACCTTTTGGGTTCAGGTGATCCTCCCAACTCAGCCTCCCAAGTAGCTGGGACTACAGGCATGCCACCACATCTGGCTAATTTTTGTATTTTTTGTAGAGATGGGGTTTTGCTGGCCAGGCACGGTGGCTCATGCTTGTAATCCCAGCACTTTGGGAGGCTGGGGCAGGCAGATCACCTGAGGTCAGGAATTCAAGATCAGCCTGTCCAATATGGTGAAACCCTGTCTCTGCTAAAAATACAAAAATTAGCTGGGCATGGTGGTGGGCACCTGTAATCCCAGCTGTTTGGGAGGCTGAGGCAGAAGAACTGCTTGAACTTGGAAGGCGGATGTTGCAGTGAGCCAAGATCATGCCATTGTACTCCAGCCTGGATGACAGAGTAAGACTCTGTCTCAAAAAAAAAAAAAAAGAGATGGAGTTTCGCTATGTTGCCCAGGCTGGTCTCAAATTTCTGGTCTCAAGCCATCTGCCTGCCTCAGCCTCCCAAAGTGCTGGGATTATAGGTGTGAGCCAGCACACCCGTCCCATTTTCTTACCCTTGTTGGCCAGAACTATGTCACATGATCACCTCATCTGAGAAAGCAAATATGTAACAGTAGGCTCGTGGCAAAAATCTGGATTCGGTTGGCAATAAAGAAGTGAGGAAGGCTGGGCTTGGTGGCTCACGCCTATAATTCCAGCACTTTGGGAGGCCGAGGCAGGGGGATCACCTGAGGTCAGGAGTTCGAGACCAGCCTCTCCAATATGGCGAAACCCCATCTCTACTAAAAATACAAAAATTAGCTGGGCGTGGTGGCGCAAGCCTGTAATCCCAGCTACTCGGGAGGCTGAGGCAGGAGAATCGCTTGAACCCAGGAGGCAGAGGTTGCAGTGAGCTGAGATCGTGCCACTGCACTCTAGTCTGGGCAACAGAGCGAGACTCCATCTCAAAAAAAAAAAAAAAAAGTGAGGAATAGCTACTGGGAATAGGTGACCAACACTGTCTCACACTGGGATTACTTTCTTTCAAACTGTGCTACAGGATCCTACTGATGAAGTGTAAAGCTTATAATCATCGTAATTATTCATATGAGCCTGGTTTTTGTCTTTAATTTACCCTGAGATAATTTTGTCTCTGGTAGGATGCGGCAGAGATCCTCTCCGATTTGTTTATTTTTGATTTTGTTTTTCCAAGAAAATGTAGTCATCCTTCAGTATCTGTGGTTCCAGGACCCCACCAGATACCAAAATCCATGGACACTCAAGTTTCTGATATTAAATGGTGTAATATTTGCACATTACTTTTGGATATCCTCCTTTTTAAAGTACAAAAGTATATATTTTATACTTTAATCTCCAGATTACTTATGACAGCTAACGTAATGTAAATGCTATGTACATTACCAATTTACATAGGAAATTTACGAAGTTGTTGTAATGTTAAGGGAATGATGACAAGAAAAAGAGTGTGTACCTGTTCAGTACAGACACAATCCAGTTTTTTTTCTCAAATATTTTTAGTCTGTGGTTGTTTGAATCCATGGATGCTATACCCATGGATATGGTGGGCCAACTGTAACATCATGAGTCTTGAAATGAAAATCATTAAGAAGGCAGGCTTTTGTGCTCGCTTCGGCAGCACATATACTAAGAAGGCAGGCTTTTTTGACACATTTTCTTTAGAAGGTAAACTTACCTTTTTGTTATTTTTAGTAGAGACAGGGTTTCATTTATAATCTTAACCATGGTATGACACCAATATTTTCTTTTTTCCTATCTAGCTATCTCTTAAAAACAAAAGCCATAGTAAATGCATCAGAGATGGATATTCAAAATGTTCCTCTATCAGAAAAGATTGCAGAGGTAAAATTTATGATGGTTGTATGCTTTTTAAAAATACAGACAACTCTTGATAACTTCTACCAATGAACTTGGGGATGATGAAATGGTATGATGCTCAATAATCCTTTATACTTGATTTGACCTTCCCTATCGAATTTGTAATGAAAAGCAAAATACTAAAACCACACTGGTAAGGTGTAGTTCAGGAAGAAAGGAAAAGCTGCTCAACTGCTGCACTCCTGTATTCTCCTTTGTGCTGGGAATGGATATCATCATCTTGCCATAGAGCTGTCTTCTTTGCAAACACCTTGTAATTGCTCAACTGTCTCAGACATAAGAGCGATAAAACAGTGATTAAGAATTTTTGGCCGGGCGTGGTGGCTTACGCCTGTAATCCCAGCACTTTGGTAGGCCAAGGCGAGCAGATCATGAGGTCAGGAGATTGAGACCATCCTGGCTAACACAGTGAAACCCCATCTCTATTAAAAATACAAAAAATTAGCCGAGCATGGTGGCACGTGCCTGTAATCCCAGCTACTCGGGAGGCAGAGGCAGGAGAATTGCTTGAACTGGGAGGTGGAGGTTGCAGTGGGCTGAGATTGCACCACTGCACTACAGCCTGGGCAACAGAGCGAGACTCCGTCTCAAAAAAAATTCTTGCCCGGGCGCGGTGGCTCACACCTGTAATCCCAGCACTTTGGGAGGCTGAGGCAGACGGATAACCCAAGATCAGTAGTTCGAGACCAGCCTGACCAACATGGAGAAACCCTGTCTCTACTAAAAATAACAAAATTAGCCGGGCGTGGTGGCACATGCCTGTAATCCCAGCTACTTGGGAGGCTGAGACAGGAGAAGCACTTGAACCCGGGAGACAGAGGTTGTGGTGAGGCAAGATCATGCCATTGCACTCTAGCCTGAGCAACAAGAGTGAAAATCCATCTCAAAAAAAAAAAAAAAAAAAAAAAAAGTCTGGGTGTGGTGGCTCACGCCTATAATCCCAGCACTTTGGGAGGCTGAGGCGGGCAGATCACCTGAGGTCAGGAGTTCGAGACCAGCCTGACCAACATGGAGAAACCCCATCTCTACTAAAAATACAAAATTAGCCAGGCGTGTTGGCGCATGCCTATAATCCCAGCTATTCGGGAGGCTGAGGCAGGAGAATCGCTTGAACCTGGGAGGCAGAGGTTGCGGTGAGCTGAGATCTCGCCATTGAGAGTGAAACTCTGAAGAAAAAAAAAAAAAAAAAAAAAAAAAAGAATTCTTACTGGCTGTGTGCGGTGGCTCACACCTGTAATCCCAGCACTTTGAGAAGCCGAGGTGGGTGGATCACGAGGTCAGGAGTTCAGCCTGGCCAAGATGGTGAAACCTTGTCTCTACTAAAACTACAAAAATTAGCCAGGCGCGGTGGCAGGTGCCTGTAATCCCAGCCCCAGCTACTCGGGAGGCTGAAGCAGGAAAGTCGCTTGGACCTGGATGGCAGAGGTTCCAGTGAGCCAAGATCACGCCATTGCATTCTAGCCTGGGTGACAGTGAGAATCTGTTTCAAAAATAATAATAATAATAATTGGTATGGGAAATGACTTTGGAATGGCATTATGAGGAGTTCCATGGATAGGATCCAGGAAGAATATTATAAAGGAAACAACCATCTTAAGTCTGTGGAAATTTTCTTCAAGGTATATGGCAAATACAGAAACATTTATTTGTTTATTTATTTTTGAGACAGAGTCTCACTCTGCCTCCCAGGCTGGAATGCAGTGGCACAGTCTTGGGTCACTGTAACCCCCTCCTCCCGGGTTCAAGCGATTCTCCAACATGGAGAATCCCTGTCTCTACTAAAAATACTAAAAAGCCTCCTGAGTAGCTGGGACTACAGGTGCGCACTACCATGCCCGGATAATTTTTGTATTTTTAGTAGAGACGGGGTTTCACCATCTCTGCTAAAAATGTTGGCCAGGCTGTTCTCAAACTTCCGAGCTCAGGTGACCCACCCGCCTCAGAATACCAAAGTGCTGGGATTACAGGTGTGAGTGCCAGGTTCAAGTGCTTCTCCTGCCTCAGCCTCCCCAGTAGCTGGGAACCCAGTTGCCCTTGCCCCCAGCTTGCTTGTAGGGTGGAAATCCTATGCTGGGAGGGGCAAATGGAGATGATCAGAAGCCACTGCTCTTGCCCTGCTGAGTAACACCCCTAAATTTCATTCTAAATATAGCTGTAAGAACTCTTAAAAATTATCTAATTGCAACAGTTATCTGTTCTAAACCTAATAACCAGAGTTAACTTTGCAGACCATTAGTAGAATATTAAAGTCAGAGAGGCATTTGTTACTGTTAACAAAGGGTTAAAAGAAAAGCTAAATTCTTGCCACTGGAAAAGGAGAAGACTGTCTCCACAAAGCTCTGTGACCACACTTTATTCATCTTCACAGCAGCAGTGCTGCTCAGCAATGTTTTGTCTTTTTTCACATGAAACTTTACATCTGAGGATTTATTTATTTATTTATTTATTTATTTTATTTATTTAGAGAGGGAGTCTCGCTCTGTTGCCCAGGCTGGAATGCAGTGGCACGATCTCAGCTCACTGCAAGCTCTGCCTCCTGGGTTCACTCATTCTCTTGCCTCAGCCTCCTGAGTAGCTGGGACTACAGGCGCCTGCCACCGTGCCCGGCTAATTTTGTTTTTGTATTTTTAGTAGAGACGGGGTTTCACCATGTTAGCCAGGATAGTCTTGATCTCCTGACCTCGTGATCTGCCTGACTCGGCCTCCCAAAGTGCTGGGGTTACAGGCGTGAGCCACTGCGCCTAGCCACATCTGAGGATCTTACTGTGTGCTAGGTTGTTGTATAAAGTTCTTCCAGAATTAGAAGAAATGTATTCCTCAAATGCATTTAGACATTGCCAGCTCCCAATAACTAGATATAAACTAGCTTAAATTTGAAATGGTGTTTGTGACCAGCAAATTGATAGTTAAGCTTAAAATGCCCAGATATCCAGCTTGGTGTGGTGGCTCATGTCTGTAATTCCAGCACTTTGGCAGGCCGAGGCAGGAGGATCACTGATTGCCAGGAGTTCAACACCAGCCTGGGCAACAAAGCAAGACCCCATCTCTACAAAGAAAACTTGAAACACATGACTGTAGTCCTAGCTAATCAGGAGGCTGAAGTAGGAGGATTACTTGAGAGCAGGAGCTTGAGGCTGCAGTGAACTACGAATGTGCCACTGTACTCCAGCTCAGGCAACAGAGTGAGACCCTGTCTCTTAAAATAAGTAAAAATTAAAAATGATGCCCTGATATCTATATATTTCTCTTCCTAGCTGAAAGAGAAGATAGTGCTAACACATGATCGCTTAAAATCACTAATGAAGATTCTGAGTGAAGTGACTCCTGACCAGTCCAAGCCAGAAAACTGATCCTGTACCAAAGCTTGAATGTTAGGTTCAGGCTTTATTGCTGTCTTCAACAACAGGTGCTGCTTAGTCATTTCTTGAAAAAGACTGGCTTCAAGAATGGAGGGGAAATGCAGTTTCTATTTACCTTTAGGCTCATTTTCCAAATTATTTGTGAAGCTGTTTTTAGAAGATGAGAAACTAAGGATTCTTCTCTTTTATAGCTATTTGCCTTAAGAACTTACTTTAGATTCTTATTGAATTCATAATACTTACCTCTGAAAATGTCTTTGACTGTAAATTTAGGAATTAAGATACAAAGTCCCATGTGTCCTCTGATCTAAAGTTGCATGGTTGGTCTGAAAATAGAGTTGGGCTTAATGTTGACTTCTATTATTCCTACGTGGAGCAGTTGTTATGAATACTAATAAATCATTTTCTAACTTATGTAAAATACAGATCATAATATTCTATAGGTAATGTTTAATAAATTGCCTGAATAATATACAATTTATCTCTTTTTCAGTTGTAAACTGAGGTTAACAGAGGAATAATGAAAGGAATGATAAAACAAAACAGTTACCAAAGTACTATTTTCTCCAATTTTGTTATATGTAGCACTTTGGGTAACTTATCAAAATATTAATTTAATGTATGTTTGTAAAGTGTTAGACTAGGTGCTGGGGATAAAAGGTAAGCAAAAATAGACACACTGTATCCTTAGAATTTATCATCTAGTCAGAGACAGACATTCAAATAATCACATAAAGATAAGTAAAATTACAGCCCTGGCGCGGTGGCTCACATCTGTAATTCCAGATTTTTGGAGGCTGAGGCGGGTGGATCACTTGAGGTCAGGAGTTCAAGACCAGCCTTGCCAATGTGGTGAAACCTCATCTCTACTAAAAATACAAAAATTAGCCAGGCATGGTGGTGCGCACCTGTAATCCCAGCTATTCAGGAACCTGAGGCAGAAGAATTGCTTGAACCCAGCAGGTAGAGGCTGCAGTGAGCCGAGATCGCGCCACTGCACTCCAGCCTGGGCAAAGAGTGAAACTCCATCTAAAAAAAAAAAAAGATATGTAAAATTATGACTCTAGTAAGGGTTTTGAAGTAAGGGAACATAGGGATACACGCACATAAAGCAGGTAACCTGGTCTGGGTTTCTGGGAAAGGAAGCCTCTGTGTAGAAGTGAAGTTTCAGCAGTGGTCTGAAAGATGAATAGGAATTAATAAGGTGATGGAGGGATGGCATATATATAAGGGCCTTATGAGGTCCTTAAAAGAAGGCCTGCCTAATCAAATTTACTTTTTCAGAATGTCACTGTGGTTGTCCTGTGGAAAACAGGTGGGAAGGGCAGCAAGCACACCACTAAGGAGGGCCTTTGGCACTAGCACAATCAAGAAATTACATATCCAAGTGGTGGAGGATAGAGAAGCTAACTTGGTTGAGATGTAGCTAGCAGAATATATATATACATATATATTTTTTTTTTTTTTTGAGATGGAATCTCACTCTGTCACCCAGGCTAGAGTGCAGTGGCCTGATCTCTGCAACTGCCATCTCCTGAGTGTTGAAGCAATTCTCCTGTCTCAGCCTCCTGAGTAGCTGGGATTACAGGTGCACGGCGCCACGCCCGGCTAATTTTTTGTATTTTAGTAGAGACGGGGTTTCACCGTGTTGCCCAGGGTGGTCTCGAACTCCTGAGCTCAGGCAAATCCACCCGTCTTGGCCTCCCAAACTGCTAGAATAACAGGAGTGAGCCACTGCGCCTGGCCTGCTTATGCTTTTTTTGAGGGGAGGGTGGTGAGACAGGGTCTCACTGTGTCACCCAGGCCTGAGTGCAGAGGTGTGAACATGGCCCACTGCAGCCTTGACTTCCTGGTCTCAAGTGATCCTCCCAACTGTATCCTGAATAGCTGGCACCACAAGTTTGTGTCACTATGCCTGGCTAATTAAAAAAAAAAAAAAAATTGTAGAGACAAGGCCTTGCTATGGGCTCAAACTGGGCTCAAGGGATCCTCACTTCAGCCTCCCGAAGTGTTAGAATTACAGCGGTGAGCCATTGTGCCAGGTCTGATTATGCATAGAGTTCCAAAAATTTGGTCCTATAAGCAAGGTTGATGCTTTCTGGCAAAAACCAGCACAATAAAAGCTTTTACTATTTAAAGAATAAGACCTAATATAGGCCAGGTGCAGTGGCTCACGCCTGTAATCCCAGCACTTTGGGAGGCCGAGGCGGTCGGATCACTAGGTCAGGAGTTTGAGACCAGCCTGCCCAACATAGTGAAACCCTGTCTCTACTAAAAATACAAAAACTAGCTGAGCATGGGGCGTGCGTCTGTAGTCCCACTACTCGGGAGGCTGAGGCAGGAGAATCGCTTGAACCTGGGAGGCAGAGGTTGTGGTGAGCCAAGATCATGCCACTGCATGCCAGCCTGGGTGACACAGCGAGATGCCGTCTCAAAAACAAAAGAAAGACCTAGTAAGTACCACATTGAGTCACTCTTGGTTGCTCTGGGCAACAGAACAAGACTCCGTCTCTAAATAAATAAATAAATAAATAAATAAATAAATAAATAAATAAATTCAATGCTTGAGCTTTACGTCAAATTAAACTGGCTAGCTTTAAATACATTTTTTTTCAGATTACATGCTCACTCTAGAAAAAAGAGATGTGTGACAAAATACAGAGTGAAAGTATACTTCTTCCCTCTCTATTTTTTGAGAGGCACAATATAGCATCCTGGTAAGTGAGCAGGCTCTGAAACCAAACTGGATTGAAACTGTGGCTTGGGTACTTACTAGCCATGAACTGGAACAATTTATCTGTTTTAATTTCCTTCTATGTAAAACAGGGATAAAAACTATAGTAGTTAGAGCTGTAGTGAGCATTAAATGAGTTAATTAATGCATCTAATGTAATTAGAGCAGTGCTTATCACATAGTTGGTGCTCAATGAATACTATTATTAAACTCCATGTATGTGGATACACACATAGAGACACAAAATAAAGGCAATTACATATATGTTAGAAAAAGTATTCCAAAACTACTTACGGCTGTAAAAGCAACATTACATATTGAGGTTTGAATGGCTGCCTGTTCCATTGTACAACACACACTGGAAATTGCTACAACTAGGTCTCAAGTAACCTGGTCCTTTGTTCTTTAACATCTGAAGAGTACTTTGGCACAGGTCTTTGGAAAGGCTCCTTCTCCCATCATCAGCATGTACTGCATTATTTAAAATTACCCATTTCAAGTAACGACACGCAATTTCAGTGCATTCTCAGCCCATGCTGCTTTATTGCTAAAAATATATATATACACAGGTGCAGAGTTTCCAACTTTTTAAACAGTTCCTTTTACATCAACGAATTAAATTTCTTCTTCAAAAACCCCAAAGATGCATAGATTAAGAAGCAAGCTGCCTTTTGTAATACTTCAAATAATATTCAATGAAACTCTTAACATTATACACCAATGGTGCAATGGAGAATATGGAGGACAGCAAGTAAACACACTGAGCAACTCATTCTTACGAGGCAGCAAGTACAGTATAATGTAAGGACAGTCTAAGATAATCTTTCTGGTTATAAGAGATGGGTCAGTTTTATGATAAGTGCCAAGACTGTTACTGTTTAAGGATTGATGATAATGTAATACCAGAATACCTTTCTTATCCCTGGGAGAAAAATATTTTTTCACTGATGGAATGACATATCATCACCAAGGGAGAAAAAAACCTGAATACTGTCAGTAACTAATACCTATTCTGACTTTAAAGAAGACTTAGGACTTCATGGAGAAATCTGTGATGTTTGGTTTCCCAAAATTAAGTATTTTAATGTGCCTTAGTGGAATAATCAGAGGAATTTAGAGAAACTCTGTTCTTAATCTTTACTGGCTGACAGACATGCTATCAAGTAATTGGGGAAGACAAACTATATTCAGGATATGATATCTCACTTCATATATTTGAATGGAAACCAAACATCACAATCACAAGAAGTCTAATTCAATTCTGAATCACTGAAAAGTTACCATTCCATTTTATTCATTCCCAAAGTTATTTGTAGCAAAATCCTACAGGAAAGAATGAAATGAAAAGTTTTCAAAAAAATTTTTTCAATCATACAATGTAAAACCTTGAATGTGCCTTGTGAAAATCATTTAGTCTAATCTTGAATTCTATTTAGGCCTGTTTCAGACATCATGAATGCCATTTTTATGTCATTTGTCACAATCACTTATATAAGGGTTATTTTTAAAGTCAGGAATTTTCTCAAGGAAAATTTTAAGCTACTGCAGGCCAGGTGCAGTGACTCACACCTGTAATCCCAGCACTTTGGAAGGCTAAGGGGGTGGCGGATCATGTAAGGCCAGGAGTTAAAGACCAGCCTGGCCAACATGGTGAAACCCTGTCTCTACTAAAAATACAAGAATTAGCTGAGGGTAGTGGTGCATGTCTGTAATCCCAGCTACTTGGGAGGTGGAGGTTGCAGTGAGCTGAGATCACATCGCTGCACTCCAGCCTGGGCGACAGAGTGACACTGTTTAAAAAAAAAAAAAATTTAAGCTACCGCAATAAATTTGTTTATTCATCAAATAAAATAAATAGCAAGGATTTTCTTCCTTTAAAGTGGAAAAAGTTTCTCCTGTTTAACCTGGCATTAAAAGCTTTAGTCAAGAAATTGTAGTCTGGCCAAACCCATCAAGGATAAAACTTTGGCTATAAAATTTGTTTAAACTGGTTTTTATGCAATAAAATAACAAACTAAGCACAGATCTGTCAGTATTTTCAGGACTATTCTACAAAAAGGAAGTCTCCCTTATCGCAGGGGTACTTTATAGTTGGTCATTGGTAGTTGGTACCAGTATCATCCACATGTGCCTAGTCATCTGAAAATCCTGAAATAGTGGAAATATGTGCACCCTGACTCTTTTCAACTCAAATCCCAGTTTTAAAAAACCTCCAACTTTGTCTACATAAACCATATCATAAACCCCATATGCATATCTAGTTATTTTACATACTCCATACTGGCATTCCCTACTTTCCTACTCTTTCTGAAACTCTGCACCTTTCTGATTATTATAGCCATAGCAGCTAATTTATTCAGCATGCTTCGTTTGTGTCTTTTGTTTTCAAACATGCTTGGGGACTAATGGAACCAGGCAAATGGTTAGAGGGTGGGCAGGGTTATGCCCTAGTCCTGACAGTTTGAATGTCTTGTGGTTGCCCCTGTTTATCTTCTACTTCCCATTTTCAATGGAAGTAAGAAAAATCCTTTATTAAAACATGAAAATAATCTGAATATATTCAAGCTATTGGTTTTAGTCTCTATTGCTTCATTATTAACAAATGCATATATAAAATAACTAGTAACCACAACACTGGACATTTTGAGTCATGCATTAGAATGTTTGTACTCTAAAATCAGAGTTAAGGGCCTGTCACTATTGCTTGCACTTTCAATCAGACCCAGTTTGAGTTTAATAAGCATGCACAATAAATTCCTTGATTCAGAGGAATTAGGGGAAATAACAAGGATCCATGCAAGTTTCAACTCAAAGTTTGGGTTAATAATTGCTTAGAAATGCAGGTAGAAGCTCCACGTCTATCACAATGCTGCTTCAGAACAGGGATAGGAGTCATACACAAAAAATGTTAAAATTAGGACCACTAGTCAGTTTTTAAAGGCTTATATGCAAATCCTGGTCCATCTGAGTAGAGAATGATGTACAAACTCTGGGAAAAGAAAGAGAATTGAAGGATGTACAGTCTTAAGGAGCTGTTAATTTTCTTGGCAATTTACTCACAACTATAGCAGGAGAGCATAGGTGGTTTAGGGTGATGGTTAAGATGCTCTTAGGCAGAACGGTTTCTTTTCTGATTCATGCTAATGAGCATTACCTGCATAGCTCCCTGGGGAAAAAAATGATCATGAGCAGGGATAATACAATGTAAACTCAAGCTATCAATACCCTGAAATTTAGCACAGCCCTCTGCTTTTTAAAGCTGTTCACCAAGGGATCCTTCCAAATAGGATACAATTAATAGCCAGGCAATGTTCATTAATAAACTAGAAGCAATCTGCTTGAACCAACAGCACCATGAGAATGTAAACTCCTGGAGGCCAAGAGGCTCTTCATCTTTTTGCATATCACAGATACATGAAGAGTAAACATGAGACCACAGTAACTTTGAAAAGTAACCGTATACTTTCAAGACTATGAAAAACTCGTAGTATATTTTAGCATTTAGATGTATCAACATGGCTGTTAAGGGTAATCTTTAATTGTTCCAAGTAACTGAACTGCTGACATCATTGTAATATGTAGCGCTGTCCCCAGATAGTGCAGATATCTGAATATTGCTTGGTTATTCCAATGTGTCTAAGACCAACTGACAGCATAGGACATTTAAAGAGGAGCTATAATCAACTTAACATAGCCTTTTCCCTGTGTGTTTTCATGTAAGAATTAAATATTCAAGAGGCACTATTTCTTAGATCTACATCACTTATCTTTTCGTTTTTTCCCTGGGAAAACAAGGAAATGTAGAGCCAGTCTTTTCAGGGATAGTCAAGGTGCTAAAAGGCCAAGACAGACATCAGGTGAAAGGGAGTGAAGTCACCCTAGTTCCACTATTATATTCTGATGTGAGCTGTGCGGTTCCTCAGATCAAGAAAGAAACTAGTTTGCTGGGTTCTCCTTGATAAAGAATAAGCAGTCACAGGCCATAGGACACATCTATATTAGACAACGTTTCACACCTCGCCCACCTAAACATATTCACTGGCTATTCCTTTCAGTCCTTCTGCTTTGCATCTTTAAATCCTAACTCCCTAATCATAAGCATGAGAGAAATCCAGCTTATCCATGTTCTTGGGAGTTTTTTTAAAACATTAAACTCACAAACTTCTCTCCCTTTAAAAAAAATGTACCCAGGAAACCAATGGAGAAAGATGAGGAGACAAAGCAGAAAGTATACCATTCTACAAAATAAATGCCTGTTGCTAAAACATCGTAAGCAAAAAACCCACAGAGCGGCTTCAGTGGGACTGTAGTACATTTGTTTCCAGGTTAAGCACTATAAAGGTTTAATTTCAACAGCTCTAACCCTCTGATTTTGGAAACAAACAGGGTCTTTAACCTTTAACTTACAAAAAAGTTGATTATTTCTCACATAAAGATAAATTCACATACATTCATACTGTTCTAAAACAAAGTACCTTTCATATGCTCTTTATCCAGAACATTTTTTCCTTTTGTGCAGTTTGTTTTTTAGTTTAGTTGTTTTTTTTTTTTTGAGGTGGAGTCTCACTGTCACCAGGCTGGAGTACAGTGGTGTGATCTCAGCTCACTGCAACCTCCGCCTCCCAAGTTTAAGCGATTCTCCTGCCTCAGCCTCCCGAGTAGCTGGGATTACAGGCATGTGCAACCATGCCCAGCTAATTTTTGTATTTAGTAGAGATGGCGTTTCACCATGTTGGCCAGGATGGTCTTGATCTCTTGACCTTGTGATCCGCCCGCCTTGGCCTCCCAAAGTGCTGGGATTATAGGCGTGAGCCACCGCACCTGGCCTTTGTGCAACTCTTGGTTGCAGAGCCCCACAAACTCAAGTAGTATCACTTATTCTATTGTACAACCTTGCTAATGCAAATTACTATACATGCACAAACTTACTGCTACTAAAATTCTACCTCTTGAAAATTGCTATTCATTTTATGGCTTTTTTTTTTTTTTTTTGCAACAGGAAATATCCTTTCCTATATACTGTGCTATTCTGTATTCATTACCTTTTCAGTTTTTTTTTAATTTAAATGCTTTTCAGTAATGGACCCTCCCAGGCACTGAACTACTTAAGCCAAGAGTATAACTACTTCAAATACACTGTGAGAATCTAAACTTGGGTCTCTGGAGATCTGCTGCCAGAGTCTACTTGTTCTAACCTGTGTATGCACAAGATACACCACATTATAATAGTTTTGCATTTGCTATCATATATTAGTTATGTAGAATCTGTGTCAGCAAATGCTGGACTCTCCCTAATACTGAAATTTAAAAATCACCTCAGAAAACTGCCACTTCTAAGTTCTCAAGGCAGCTTTTAGAGGTAGGAATTCCTTCTCTACAGAAAGCTATCTTATTCTTTCAGAACAAAACAACTGTTTTATTTCCACAAGTAAAGTAGATAAAAGTGAAAGCTGTCTGAGGCTTACTATACCCAAGAGAAAGAGTCTACTTACTATGTAGCAACCTAGGTAGGTGCCGCCCAGCTACATATCCAGTTCTCATGAAAAGGTCTGAAAATCCCATCAATAAGACAATTCAGCACATTGGAAATAGGAAGAGCCCTAACAAATAATTGAATACTCCAAATTACTGAGTGTTTGCACACAGCATGCTGCAAACAGGAAATGTAAATGGTCTGCAGATTAGAAAAGCACTCACTGAAGCAATTAATAGCATCTCCATAAGACATGCAAAATGTAATTTCTTGACATACAAGGAGTAGGAGAATAATGAACCTAAAAGACATGCCATGTTAAGAAATGAAAAGAGCAGGCCGGGTGGATTACTTGAGGTCAGGAGTTTGAGACCAGCCTGGCCAACATGGCAAAACCCCGTCTTTACTAAAAATACAAAAATTAGCTGTGCGTGGTGGCACGTGCCTGTAGTCCCAGCTACTCGGGAGGCTGGGGCACGAGAATCGCTTGAACTCAAGAGGCAGAGGTTGCAGTGAGCAAAGATTGTGCCACTGCACTCCAGCCTGGGTGACAGAGTGAGACTCTATCTCCCCCCAACCCCCAAAAAAGAGCAAAGCAGAATAATTAAATGCGGTCTCATTTTGACTTGAGGTTTCATAAGACACAAAGACAGCTGGTTTCCAGATACCTTATGGAAAGCTGAAATGTCCTCAAACATAGTATCTCAGATTTTGACCCCATATTTCTATTCATAAATGAGTCTTTTGGGCCTTAATCTCTTTTCCCCAGGGAGAATATAACAGCTTTAGACATTATGGAAAAAGAAAAGGTTTCGATTTTCCACTTTTTACACTATTTGTTATTATCAATAATTCATCCTGAAGTTTAAAATCACTAGGCTCATGCACTAACCCCTAACATGGCACTACAATATGCTACCAAGCACTAATGCTTACAAAACTATACACATCTCAAAATGGAAGACATTGGTGATTTTGTTGTTCTTAAACAACTTGTAACATTTGTCCACAAGTATTAAAATATACATATATATATTTCTATTGCACATATCCCGGTTTTAACTTTTCAAAAGAAAAACTGCCAGCTAACGTGGATGAGCAAGGGAAAGGAAGGAAGCATGGCTACAAATGGACGTACAGTCCTGCCAGAAAATTATAGCTTTTCCTGTCAAGGGGACCAAAATAGACAAGAAAAAAATGTAGATGTGTTAAGTAAACACTGGGCAACTACAGCTGGAATATATCCATTTTGTTAAATGCATCTGGTCTGAACCATGGAAGATAAAATTTCAAGAGCATTAAACACTAGTTCTCTCAACTGTGGAATGAAAAAAATATAAAGCATATAGAGACGCTGAGTCTGATAGCTATTCAAACAAGTGGGCCAGAGCTGGTTTCAATGGTGCCAAAAGTACAGGTACTCTACCCCCTGCCAAATGATCCCACCAAAAAAGATGCCAGAAGTACACAGAGATGATGGGTTGACACCTGGAAGGTGTCTCCATTCTCCATGATATGACATTTTCAACATACTAGTGGAACCCATATATGTAGGCTCCATTCTGTCTTGAACAATTCCAAAATATTAAAGAAAAACATCAGGAAGTCAGTAGATTACTTAAGAGAAAAATTTGAGTTACTTTTAACCAAAGTGATTTCTACTATGCTTTTATCATTCAGTAGCTGCCCTCAAAAAAAGAAATATTTTATATATAATATGTAATTATTTTACTGAAAGTATTTTTTACCCATTTCAAATGGGTTGATTGACCAATCTCACTAATAATAAGAGTGCTCAACATTTCCCATTTTGGGCTTTTTATCACTCTCATATTTTGGTGAATCTTCCCTAAGTTCCCAGCATCACAGCATTCATGGACCTGAGTAAACATTCCAGAAAACACAGAGATATTCCAATACTCTCTGTTCTTAATTTCATCTAATTAGTTTTAAAATTTATTCTCTACTCACAAGAAGCATAAATAAAGGTTTCACTCTTATATAAAGACCTGACAATACATACAATGGTCCTCTGCTGATTTGGAAGTAAGGACTGTTTTCTACGACAGTCTGTTCTTTATAATGTATAACTGTTGTGGGGAAAAAAGAAAATCCATTTCTTATTGTAATTATTTTTCTTATTTGAGGTTTCTTTTCCACGATGACCCAACCACAAGTTTGGGAACATTGCTTCTGAGGCCCATTCTCTGATGAGAAAGTTCAGTCCCAACTAGGGAAAGTACCTGAGTCCCAGCCTTTTCAGCCTAACATTATACCTAATATCTGGAGTAAGAAATCAGGTTGAGCGTGATTACAGGTGTGTGCCTGTAATCCTAGCTACTTGGGAGGCGGAGGCAGGAGAATCACTTGAACCTGGGTAGGACAGACTGCAGTGAGCAGAGATCACGCCAGTCACTCCAGCCTGGGCAACAGAGAGACTCTGCCTCAAAAAGTAAATAAATAAAAAAATAAAAATCAAACATCCAAGTATCCACCTTGGGTTGCGGGAAGAGTTAATCTTATGCGTTTACAAAAAAATGTAACTATATAATGTGAAACACCATAAAGTCAGATGGCACTGCATGAGGCATTTTTGCTTCTTTTTCTTAAGGAAATGGAGTTACACGGAAAATTCTCTCATCCTCCCCCCACTGCGCCCGACTCCTCTATGTCCAAAGTTTTTTTTTTTTATTTTTCTGAGACGGAGTCTCACTCTGTCGCCCAGGCTGGAGTGCAGTGGTGCAATCTCAGTTCACTGCAACCTCCGCCTCCCAGGTTCAAGCAATTCTCCTGCCTCAGCCTCCCAAGTAGCTGGGATTACAGGCATGTACCACCACGCCCGGCTAATTTTCTATTTTTAGTAGCGATGGGGTTTCTCCATGTTGGTCAGGCTGGTCTCAAACTCCCAACCTCAGGTGATTCGCCTGCCTTGGCCTCCCAAAGTGTTGAGATTACAGGCGTGAGCCACCGCACCCGGCCTAGGTTTTTGTTTAAAATTGGGCCTTTGTTCCTATTCAGTAAATCTATGTCACAGGATGAGCCAGGATTTAAATATACAAATATAAATTTTTAGTATCTTTCATGTCAAATTAGAAACACATATTTGGAATTTACTGCTGCAGTCTCAACTGTGCTTATCATGGTAGTGGCTGAAACTGGAAGACATTTTTTTTAAACCCTGAAGTCATCCATACTTGCTACTTCTTTAGTCTTCTTGCTTGGAATGAAAAGTATTCACAAATACCACCACCTAAGCACCTGTTTCAAATGAAACTCAGCCTTCAGCTTGCAAAATGATGTCTTTATAATTAAGCAAACAGGAGAAGACCCATGCGAGTTGCTTCTTTCTTCCTGGAGATGTTAGCAGGATAACTGGAATCCTAGGAGCTCCTCTGTGTTGAATTTGAGAGGCAGAACAAAAAGAAAAGTGGCCTTTTCCATTCCAAATCATGGAGGTAATGTGTAGAGAAGTGATAGCCACATTTCAAGAATAGGGAAAGTAACTGGGTAAAAGAAGCAGGACTACCCACTCTAGGAGACAACATAGAGACACCTAGAAATACAAAATAAAAACCGAAAGATTAGGACAGGTACTTCTGCATAAGCTGACTCAAAACAATATCTAAAATATAAAGAAAAGAATAGGCCGGGTACAGTGGCTCACATCTGTAAACCCAGCACTTTGGGAAGCCGAGGCGGGTGGATCACGAGGTCCGGAGTTCAAGACCAGCCTGGCCAACATGGTGAAACTCCATCTCTACTAAAGATACAAAAATTAGCTGGGCGTGGTAACGGGTGCCTGTAGTCCCAGCTACTCAGGAAGCCGAGGCAGGAGAATCACTTGAACCCGGCAGGCAGAGATTTCAGTGAGCCAAGATTGCATCACTGCACTTCAGCCCAGGCAACAGAACGTGACTCCGTCTCAAACAAAAAAAAAAAAAGAAAAGAATATTTTGGATTACATATTATCTAAAAGAAAATGACCAAACATAACACCAAATTCAGTACTGTTATCAGAAAAGCAGTAATAGCCAGAAAAAAAAATATAAGCATGATACAAAAAAAGCTGGATTTATACAAGCATGATACAAAAAACTTTTTTGCATATAAAACTTTTTTTTTGTTTTGTTTTTGTTCTTTTTTTGAGACAGAATCTTACTCTGCTGCCCAGGCTGGAGTGCAGTGCTGTGATCTCAGCTCATTGCAACCTCTGCCCCCTGGGTTCAAGTGATTCTCCTGCCTTAGCCTCCTGAGTAGCTGGGATTACAGGCATGTACAACCATACCTGGCTAATTTTTGTATTTTTAGTAGAAACGGGGTTTCACCATGTTGGCCAGGCTGGGTTCAAACTCCTGACCTCAAGTGATCCACTTGCCTCAGCCTCCCAAAGTACTGGGATTACAGGCATGAGCCACTGGGCCTGGCCACATTTGTGTTTTAAAGTAGCACTGAGCCAGGTGCAGCAGCTCACACCTGTAATCCCAGCACTTTAGGGAGGCTGAGGCAGGGGATCCCTTGAGCCCAGGAATTGGAGACCAGCCTGGGCAACACAGCAAGACCCCACTCTACAAAAAATAAAAAATTAGCAGGGCGTGGTGGTGCCTTCTTGTGGTCCCAGCTACTTTGGAGGAGGCTGAAGCAGGAGGATCGCTTGAGCCCTGGAGGTTGAGGTTGCAGTGAGCCATGATTGCACCACTGCACTCAGCCTGGGCAACAGAGTGAGCCTCTGTCTCCAAAAAATAAAAATGAAAAATAAGGTAGCACTGTATTAGTTGGGCGTGGTGGCGGGTGCCTGTAATCCCAGCTATTCAGGAGGCTAAGGCAGGAGAATCACTTGAACCTGGAGGCGGAGGTTGCAGTGAGCCGAGATTGTGCCACTGCTCACCAGCCTGGGTGACAAGAGTGAGACTCTGTCTGAAAAAAATTTTTAAAAAGTACATCAAGTTCATTGCTGCTAAGTGTAAAAACTGTTAAATTTGCAAAAAGAAGTTAGACACAAAAGGGCAAATATTGTATAATTCCACTTACATGAGATACTGACAATAGTCAAATTCATACAGATTTAGAGTAGAGAGGTTACCAGGGGCTGTGGGAGGCGAGATGGGGAGATTAATGAGTACTGAGTTTGTTTGAAATGATGAAAAAATTCTAGAGATAATGGTAACACTTATACAACAATGTGGAATATACTTAATGCCAATAAACTGTACACTGTAAAATGTTTAAGAGTTTTGTTATGTATGCTCTACAATAATAAATACATCACAGATGCCCGTCAAAGGCTTAAATGATTTTAGTTTACAAAAATGGCCAATAGCGATTCGCTAACTAGTCTTTCTAGCCCACTATTTTCAGTCTGTCATATACACTAAAAAATACCTCAACTGTAAATTGAACCTAAATAACCTCTTCTGGTTGAAGATAGGGTTCTTATTCAAAGTCTAGGAAAGCCAAATGTATATTAATCCAGAATCAAATCAGGAGGAAAAATAGTGCAGAATTTGCACTTGTTGCAAAAGCAGCATGGAAGAAGATAAAGATCCACAGGTATACCTTTAGAACCCTATGAGCAGCAGGGCTGCTTCATTACAGAGGCTCACTTGAAACCCAGGAGGTGGAGGTTGCAGTAAGCTAAGATAGCACCATTGCCCTCCAGACTAGCAACAGAGCAAGATTCTGTCTCAAAAAAAAAAAAGTATGTAAAAAAAATGCACACCTTGGCCGGGTGCGGTGGCTCACACCTGTAATCCCAGCTCTTTGGGCGGACAAGCTGGGAGGATCACGAGGTCAGGAGTTCAAGACCAACCTGGCCAACATGGTGAAACCCCTGTCTCTATCAAAAATACAAAAATTAGCCAGGTGAGGTGACAGGCGCCTGTAATCCCAGCTACTTGGGAGGCTGAGGCATGAGAATTGCTTGAATCCGGGAGCTGGAGGTTGCAGTGAGCTGAGATCAGGCCACTTGCACTCCAGCCTGGGTGACAGAGCAAGACACCGTCTGGATGGGGGAGGAAGCACACCTTGAACATATATAAACTTTGTCCCCCAAAAATCTATATCTTAATATTAGACAGTAACATTAGCAAATCATAAGCTTACATTCTCTTCAAAATGCCCAATTTCATATCTCAGACATGACTATTCAATTTATACACTCTTACACACAGGTATATATGTGTGTGTATCATTAACGGCAGGATATAACTAACCCATTTGAGGATGGCTGTCTGGGCACAGTGGCTCACACCTATAATCCCAGCACTTTGGGAGGCTGAGGCGGGGGAAGATTGCTTGAGCCCACGAGTTCGAGACTAGCCTGGCAATATACTGAGATTCCGTCTCTACAAAAACTGAAAAAATTAGCAAGTACGGTGGCATGTGCCTGTAGTCCCGACTACCCAGGAGGCTGAAGTGGGAGAATCGCTTGAGCCCAGGAGGCGAAGTTGTAGTGAGCTGAAACTGTGCCACTGCACTCCAGCCTGGGCGACAGTGAGACCCCGTCTCAAAACAAACAACAACATGGCCGGGCGCGGTGGCTCACGCTTGTAATCCCAGCACTTTGGGAGGCGGAGGAGGGCGGATCACGAGGTCAGGAGATCGAGACCACGGTGAAACCCCGTCTCTACTAAAAAATACAAAAAATTAGCCGGGCATGGTGGCGGGCACCTGTAGTCCCAGCTACTCGGAGAGGCTGAGGCAGGAGAATGGCGTGAACCCGGGAGGCGGAGCTTGCAGTGAGCCGAGATCGCGCCACTGCACTCCAGCCTGGGGGACAAAGACTCCGTCTCAAAAAAGAAAAAATAAAAAAAAATAAGCCAGGCGTGGTGGCGGGCGCCTGTAGTCCCAGCTACTCGGAGAGGCTGAGGCAGGAGAATGGCGTGAACCCAGGAGGCGGAGCTTG
>NW_026652289.1:72982509-72982677 GCF_009828535.3 Hylobates moloch
AAGACTCCGTCTCAAAAAAAAAAAACAAAAAAAAAACAACCCAGAATGGCTGAATAAATAGCAGCTTAATGTAGGCCGGGCGCGGTGGCTCAAGCCTGTAATCCCAGCACCTTGGGAGGCTGAGGCGGGCGGATCACGAGGTCAGGAGATCGAGACCATCCTGGCTAA